>NC_057350.1:75927809-76230839 GCF_016509475.1 Prionailurus bengalensis | reverse complement strand
TCTTCTTATTAGCTTCCAAGATTCTTCTCTTTTTCTGCTCCCGCTGATTGGTAAGGCACCTCCTTAGGTCCTGAGTCTCTCTTGGGCTATTATTCCATGCTGCTCTTCCTCTGTTTATGAATTCTTGTAAAGCTGCCAGCAAAATTCTGATCCTCCACAAAGAATGTCACTCCCATCTCCAGACATCTCTGGAGTATGACATCTGCTTGCCAACAGTTTATGCCAGCTCCTAATTGGGTACCTTGTTGAAGCCAGTAGATCAGTTAAAGATAATATGTGGCTCAATTGTTTACAGGTAGTTGCCATTCTGAAACCAGGCTTATTCTGTTGGATTCAATAGCAACTAAGAAAAGTTCACTTTGTTTGCAAAAAAGTAAGAGTGTCAATAGCAAAAGTAATTCAATATCTGCAGAATAAATTGCAAGCCAAATCAGTGTTTTCCAGGTCTGAACCAAATACACATACGGAATGCCCAACAAATGCTGTTCACTGTGATTCCTTCTGTTTATACTGGTTTTACTATGTCATTTTAGACTTCACAATAACCTTTGGGGCAAGAGGATATAACCCAGGTCTGTCCAACTCCAAATCTCTGTATTTTCTATAATACATAATGAAAATGTGTCTCTTTCCAGCTTGGGCTCGGGGTAGGGAGTAAGGGAAGCTTCAGGTATACAAATCCAACTCTCACTTGTGGTTTGGCACCACCTGGTGGCAATTATCCTGCCCCATTTAAATGCCATGAGAAACTCTAGACCCAATCATTGGTTGGGTCTTCCAGATAGCAGTAGTGATTCTGGTACCTGTTTTACCAACCTGACCCAAGGACATTGGACTTGCAGAATTCTGGAGACTCCAGGACCTACTTACTCTTCATCTCCCCACTTCCTAAGGAGAGGTCATCTGCCATTTTCTGCCCTCCATGAACTCCCTACACACACACTATGCTTGCCCTGACCAACAACCAGCAAAATAGTAACTGTAGGAGGAAGACCAGAGCCAATAGTCAGTTGTGTTGTATGGAGGTGGGAAAGAGGTTTAACTGTCTTTCACAAATGGAATATTATTTCTAAGAGTTCAGCTTCACTGATGAAATCCCATGATTACTTATATTTAGTTCAATAAATTTATATATATTTAGTTGAAATCTAGCAACATTTCTAGCAGCTAGTTAAGAGAGTATATAAAAGCAGATATAATAATTTATGAAGATAAGATGTTGCACTGGGTCTAAATTATTACAAGTTAAGAGGTTAGTATTAGCAAGTGGGAAGTCACTCATAAAAAATTAATTATCATCATGAATACTATATATAAAAATATGCCAAACACATGTGTGAAAAGTCGCCATACAAAACTTGAATGAAGATGTAGGCAGCCATTGCTTATTACACACTTACGATTTTTTTTTAATGTGGGGGGAGGGCTGTGGATAACTCAGATAAGATAGGCATAGGTAACAAACAGATAAGTAACACATGACATCCTTTAAATTTGATCCAGAGAATTACCCAAACTTGGAATATTGAGGAAGACAGACTTACCTACATTGGTTTCCTGGGTCTACTGTTTACTAGGTTTGTAAATTTATAAAAGTTCATTTTTCTAAACCCCAATTTCTTCATCTATATATAGGGCACAGTAATATCCACCCTGTTGGTTGTTACAAAGATTAAATAAAATAATGTAAGTAAAGGATTCAGTATAGTGCCTGCACATAGTAAACCTTCAATAAATAGTAGTACAATTAGCTATGACTAGTGACATTATTATTATTATTAATTCAGAAATGGTGCTTGAAAAAATGGCTCCAATATCACCAGAAGTGCTTGACTGCCTCTAACACATTCTCTGTTGCAAGATAACTTCACCTGAACTGGATAGAGAACAGGAGCCAGCAAGTAGGGCTCTCTTTTCCTGCACATGAAGGTATCAAAGAGTAAATTTTATTTCCTCACTTTAGTAGAGAAACTGCAGTTAATAAACTTTCAAGTCTAGGTAACTCCGCAGAGATCCATTAGTTTCTGTTGGAAATGTGTATACGTCCAGCTGCAGACTAGACCAAGCTCATTTTTACTCCTTTTTTAAAATCATTCAAGTCCTCTTAGTCTTCCTATTAAAATGCTAACAGCTGTACTTCTTTTTAGTATGTACACATTTCTCCCTGTGTTTCTCCACTATAAGTCTAACAATTTGTTATTTCATAAAGAGTCTAACACAATGATTCTTAAACTTTTTGTAGTCACTGACCTCTGGAGAGTCCCCCAATAATAATGTATAATATATATAATATAATACATTGCATTATATATGCACACATTATAAAAATACAACATATGCATGCATTGTATACACAAACTATCATATGTAGTACATACTATATATATACATATATGTAGTACATATATATACACAAGTGTGTGTGTATATATATATACATACATACATACTATATATGTATATACAATGTGTACATATATTATACTCATGCACACACACATACACAGTGTATCTTGTCTAAATTCTGGAAATTCAAACCCTGCTTAAAAACTCCAGGTCTTACGTCAATTTCAGAATCATATTAAACCTTTGAGATTAACTCTAGCAAGGCATTCAAAGGAAAAATGCTGCTTACATTCTCTTCATCAAGCACTTCTCTCAATGAAAAGATATCACCTTCTGGTAGAAATGGAGCCACTTAACCTTCAGTGTAGAACTTAGGTAGGTTCAAAATGGTTACCAATTAGCCCTCAGTGGCATCATTCAATCAGAATATGTGCCATTAGTGCTCAGGCGAGTTCCTGGAGGCCCTCAGCTGTTTCAGGAGTTAACCCATTTAGTTCCTGGACTTTGGAGGGATGGAAAAGATCACCCCTGGTAGAGTCAAAGGTGGTGGGGATACGAGAGTCTTGGGACAGCAGAATATGGTTGTATTTCAATATTATAACATGCAGGACACCAACATTGGTGGGTCCCACCTGAATATCAGCTCTGTGTTTAGATAAAAAGGTGAAGAAATAATTTCACACTCAAGATCAAGATACCCCTACAAATGTGAAGAAAGATAATTTTGTAATCCTAGAAACTTTATAGTAGAAGATGAATCCATCTTCACAAGAAATGGTTGAAAAAAAAACCAAGAAATAAACTTATTTTTGCACTCTCTTTGGCTATTTAATTTGGTTATTGCATCAGTGAGTATCATCAGTTTTCTTTGGGCATTTATGATTTCCTTGGTTTTTTATAGCACTTTTTTAAAAGATATATTAAGGAATTCAGAATATGGTACTATATTATATAATAAAAAATAATAATATGAGAATGGTGATGATGAACAAAAGTAAGTTACTTTATAATAATGCCAAATGTTGTGCTTTAGACTTCACATGTTATTTTACATATATCAACTCTTTTAATCCATGCAGCATCCTAGGATACAAGGATTATCATATCCACATGAGAATTTTAACGTTCAGAAAGTTAACTCACTCAAGTCTACACAGCTAGAAAGCAGAAGACAACACTCATACATAGGTCTTCTGATCTGAGTTCAGAGCTCTTTCTACTCTATAAAGCATCCTGGAATTACTGGGGGTTTTCTTTATGTAGAAAGTCACTATGTAAATTACTGTATTCTAGAGGTTAAAACATGAATGAATGAATGAATGAATGAAAAATACGATCATTTTATCTTAGTAGCAGATGTATGTATTTGTGATCACTTCTTTAGGTGTAATGCCAGAATCTTTCATACCCAAGTTCTGAGACTAAAAAGGACATGATAGGGGCGCCTGGGTGGCTCAGTCGATTAGGCATCCAACTTCAGCTCAGGTCATGATCTCACAGTCTGTGAGCTCAAGCCCCACATCAGGCTTTGTGCTGACAGCTCAGAGCCTGGAGCCTGCTTTGGATTCTGTGTCTCCCTCTCTGCCCTTCCCCTGCTCATGCTCTGTCTCAAAAATAAATAAAAACATTTAAAAAAAATTTTAAGGGGACATGGTAGAGGTCCCTGGAAATCTGTGTCAACCTGATACCAGGGTCAAGAATTTCCTATTTTCAGGCAGCTGGGTGTCTCAGTTAAGTGTGGTGAGTTTGAGCCCCACGTCAGGCTCTGTGCTGACAGCTTGGAGCCTGCTTTGGATTCTGGGTCTCACTTTGTCTCTGCCCCTCCACCACACATGCTCTGTCTCTGTCTCAAAAATAAATAAAAGTTAAAAATTTTTTAAAGAATTTCCTATTTTATTCCCTCATTTTCAACGCCTAGCCATACAACATTGTGTCTAAAGCATACCAATCAGCTAGAGTGGCCTTAGGAGTTTACCATTAGAAACTAATTGCTACAGAAGTGGGTAACAGACCATTTATATAAGCAGATTGTGCTAAAGTCTCAGAAGATATAACATTCTCAGAGATGTGCAAACCATAATGTTTTGAAATGAAATAGAAAGTTAGCTAACAAGAAGAAAACACTGCTCCATCTGTAGCTTGCAGAAAATTCTATTAGCCTATTTCTAAGCTTAAGACTTATCAGTGGCTGGTGTGTCAGATACAGAGCACCTATTATGTAAGTTACGCTGGAATGCAATAGGCTTCCAGGGCTGGAGGGAGGGAATGTCAGCTGAGGAAAAGCTAAGCCAGGAAATAGGAGAGATCCACAAACTCTCTGGATGACCCCAACAGGAGTGAGGTCCCATAGCCATCACCTTTAGTCCCTCACTTTAATGAAAATGTGACTGATACCCAGAGGACAGAAATTCCTTCCTCAAGGTCGCACAGGGGCTGGTGGTTTTCAGCGAAAGTGGAACTTTTTAGGAAAAGGACTGAGCAAACAAGTACTACATTTTATGTGTAAGGAGAGGGGTGAGGAAGGGAGAAGATAAGGAGTCATTTTTCAGCTCCTACCCTATATCAGCTACACTGCAAGAAACTCACATTGTTCTTCTCTACAAGCGAGAGGTCGCCATTGTTTGTGTTACCCTATATCAGCTACACTGCAAGAAACTCACATTGTTCTTCACTACAAGCGAGAGGTTGCCATTGTTTGTGTTACTATACAGGTGAGAAAAATGATCTTGGATAATTTTTTTAGTTGCTCAAGGCCACTAGATAACTGAGTGGTAGAGTGACCCTTAACAGAATGGATTCTGACCCTGGTTCTTCCATCTCCAATGTTGCTCCTTCTACCCTACCATGTGCTCAATTTGAAACTCAAGCTACAAATATCCACTTCCTGCAAAAATTATGGAATGAGTGTTAAAGTCTCAATACCCTGGTAATTTATTCTGGAACCAGTATATGTATAGAACCAAGGAGGGGTATAGAATCAGAATATAGAGAGAGACTATATAGATGGAATATAAAGAGTAAAGCCTGAAACTATGAACAAAATTTTTGAAGCCTAAACTAACTTGCACATTGTTGGTAGCTTATAGATGAGTTCTTTCATCTAGAAAACACAGTTTTCAGGAAATTCAATCCTTAAAATGTGAATTCATTTATCCTTAATCAAGAGTTGTGTTAATATATCAATTAGAGCTTCAGAGAATTCAGGAAAGTTTATTTAAATTTGAAGGTTTTTCTTTTCAGCAACAAAACATTTTTTTTTCCGGCACTACAAAGAAATTGGATAATGTAGATAAGTATTCATTCCAAATCTAAAAGCCCACAGAAGTCAAGTGCTGCTTGAAATTTGTCAAAAATCATTTACATATCCATCTTTCAAACAAATCACTTCTCTTTGTTTGAAGGTCAAAGATGGAGGTTTCGGTCACAATTACATGTTCCACTATATGCTATATCACGCAGCCAGCAAATGATCACGTGTACATTGCCACATTTCGTTGAATCATTGATTTTATGAAATACAGACTTCTTGGCCTCAGATCTTCAACTTTTCTAAAAATGGCACCATTAATTTATGAACCTTGATCAGCACCGCAGATCCAGATAAATTCATGACTTGATTACTTGCTGTTCCCTAGGCATCCCTGCTCTTCCTCCTTCCTCTCCCACACACTTGCTCTGACAGTTCCTTGCATCTCAGACTCTCTCCCTTCCATATCACCTCCTAACTAAACACCAGCCCCTCTACCCATCTCCTTAGTCCAATGAGATTTCCTCTCTCCATTTTCTATTCACATCCCTTCCTGCCTAGAATTAGAAAATTCTCAGTGTGAGCCTGAGTATCCCACTTCATCTGAGGAGGTCGGATCAGTCAGGAAATTGTCATCTGTTGAGACCAGGCAGAACCTGAGCATCTGTCGGCACACCACACCAACTCAGCAGCCTTTCTCTAAGAGGGGTTCTATCTGCCTGCTACGTGAATGCCCTTTTCAATGACTGGTTAGAGCCCTTTCATGTGCAGTAAAACAAACAAACAAACAAACAAACAAAAACTTAGGGACTAAATCTGCCACCACCAAGGATGCTTTAGCTTTAGGACATATTCAGCTCCCAGTTTTCATGCCTTCAAACAGCTGGGCGTGAAGGAAAAGAGACAAGAAAAGTTCAGATGTTCTCATTGTATTTTCTCAGTGATTAAACCAGAAAATGAAGAGGTGCTGATAATGACGGGAAAGGTGATGAAGTAAGGTGACTGTGGCTCCCAGTTTAATTTGCCTTACTTCTGTCACCCAGTGGGGTTCAGGCCCAGCCCTTTACCCTGAGTGAGTCCCCACAGTGGGCTGGTGTGCAGACGCCCTTCTCATTCTCATTCACTCACAAGGTGAAAGTCATCCCAGACCCAATGTGAGCAAGGCGCTGTGTCAGACGATGGGGCAAGTGATAGGAAAGGTAAGTGTGGCTGAAAATGTTTAAGCGGCAATAGTCAGAAAGCCCAAATAACTTAGAGTTAATGGAATTATAAAGATGTTCTGCACAAGCCCTTCCTTCATTCTACAGATGGAGAATTTAAGACCCTGGTGGGATGGGTGTGGGCAGAAGACAGGCTCCTACCAGACTGTTCCCACAAATACAGTTAGAACCTATTAGCACTTTTTTGCCACAGTACCAAATCACAATGGTTTAGCCAGAAAAATATACAAGACCAACTAAGTGACTACTCTCCGCACTCTATTTTGCTATAGGCTATGCAGACAATTAATTAAAACGGATTAGGCAGAGGGGAAAATTCTCTACTAGGGCAAAGAATCCAGGATACTTGAATACCCTTCCCTGATTCAAGACCTTGGAATTACACCTGCTCCTTCTTCAACTCAACTGTGATGAACAGAAATTTTGTCTGGAGTTGTTGTTTGCCCTAGTGTTGTTTGAGACTGCATACTTTTTACAAAGCGCCGTTAGGATAAGCTCTCTTCTTTGGAAGAGGAGACTCTGTCCTTGTGAACTGTCACTGTCTTTGCTGACGTCTCCTGGGGCATAGTTTGAACTTACCTGGTCTTGGGTGTTGAATCCAATTCTTCTAGTCTGCTGCTCCCAGCATCTCTGATCTTGTGATGGACATTGGTAAACAGGTATTTATTTACACATTGTGTTCTAGTCCTGGCCACAGACATTTTGGGTCAGCTGACTTTCTTTCCTCTTACCACTGCAGACTTCTCAAGGTTGTGGGATATTTGGGGGTTGCTCACCATGCAGAGAGCTTAAGAGTCTGAGAAGTGGTCCTCTTCTCCATGGTATCCAGGGTCCTCACCCAACTAATGCTCCTCTACTATCCAAGCATCGTGCAGGCTTCAGCACTTTTCTTTGGGAGTTACAGTTGCCTTGCAGAACAAAACCCTTCTGCCCCACATGCCTTTGATCTTCCAGAGCTGAGTCTGAGGCAAACAGGAAAGGGGATTTCTTGGAGACTCAGTGCATGTCAGATCAACTCACAGCTCTTCCAATTGCTCCTTGCTGCCCTTTGATATTTTACGGTTCTGATTCACCATTCAAAATACATTCAAAAGCTGATCATTCCTCTCCCCTCCACCACTACCATGATGGTCTGAGCCACCATCATCCCTCATGATGCAGTTGCTTCCTCTCTGGTCCCTCTGTTTCCTCCCCTGGTTCTCTGGAGTCTATATTCAGAACAGCAGCCAGAGTGATTCCTTTAAAAATGCAAGTTACATAACATCATTCCTCTGCTCTACAAAACCCTTCATTGGCTTCCCATTCACTCAGAATAAAATCTAAAGTTCCAATGTTGACCTGAGAAACCCAGGTAATTTGCTCTTCTCTCCTCCTCTCTGACACTCTGCCCCAGCCACCTCTTAATTCAGGCCTGGGTGCAGGAGGTTCCCTTTGCTCAGACCCCAGATATCTGCCTGGCTTCTCCCTCACAGCCTTCAGGTCCGATCAATGATCACCCATCAGGCAGACCTTCCTTCGCTCACAACCATATGTAAAATAGCAATGATACCCCTTCTGTAACACTCCTTGTCTGTTTCCTTCTGCCCTTTTCTCCCCATGGCACTTATTACCACCTGACTTATATGTTTTTTGTGATATAATTATTGTCCAGCTCCACCCATCAGGATGTAAACTCCATGAGAACACGTTGTTTTGTTCACTACTATATATACAGAGCCCAGTATGTTTTAGATGCTCCATAAATAATTGTAGGATGAATGAATGAATAAGTGAATGGATGAATTCCAAAGTAGGATACACCAAACGCTGGCTTTCTATATGCAAAGTCAATGTTTTGGAACTGGAAAAAAAATCTCATAGAAAATGCATTGGGTTTCAAGACGATTTCCTCTTATTGTGCACTTTTAAAAGTCTATTTTGAAACTCGAAGCTGAGCATTGATTTCTTTGTTCTGGGTTGTATCTGCCCTCCCTCTGAGGTTTGAAAGATACTGGCTCAATGGGTAGAAGGCTCTAGAACAAGGGGGAAAAAAGCAGGAAGAAAAATCCTCTCTTTATGAAAATCCTTGTATCGCATCTCTCTACCTAAGAATGTTGTAATGAGGATTTGAATGGTTTTGGTCTTACTTTGCCTAGAGACTTATTTCATTCTCAGCCTTGCCTTGAACTCCCTAAATATTGATAGGGTAAGCAGCTTGCCTCTTAGGTTGAAGTCATGAAAGAAAGAAAACTGCAAGAAAGCAAAGCTGTTACAATTTTCTGAAGAACACGGGGGGAGCTAAGGCCTGAAATATCTGGTAAGGACATTTGAACAAGAGACTTCCCTGTTAGCTCTGCTTTCAAACGTTGGATAATAGGCTTTAATAATAAAACACTGAGTGCTTAACTGGACACAGTGGAGAAAGTGAATAGAATGAGTGGCATCAAATGATGAATAGAATATTTTTGGACTTTCCAAATTCAATAATGGCTTATACCTGGATTGTAAATTGGCAATCCACAGTTATCTGTCCTCAAGCATGTGTTATTTTGTATTTGTTAATGGGAAAATTCCACGTGTAAGTACTGATTCTCCGTCTCCTTTAAAGAAAATGGAACGTCTGCCATCCTTACTTGTTAAGAAACATTATCCAAACATTGGAAATAACTCAGAAAGATTCCTACATACTCCTTCAATCTTAATAGAGCATTACCTAATAAATCTTCCAAGATTTATACAATTATCTCAGCCCTGGACTAGATCTAGGCCCTAGATTATAAGCATGCAATCTTGCTTGATTTGTGGTTTACTATTGATTAGGGCCAAGAGTCTTTAAAGTTAGATGTTAACTTGTGGAAGACTGATTGGTTGCAAATTATTTTTGTCCAGTAGAAAAAAACAACCCCAAAGGTAATAGTTCTATTTCTCTGTAGGGCATCAAACGATTCTGTAACTAAATCTTATTTTAGTATTCTTTCTTCTGTTGACTATATAAATATGCCTGCCTCTCATTTTCTCTAGCTTTCTCCAGCCTCCCATTGAACGAACTTTATCATCTTGCTAGTTTCTTATTAATGAACCAAATTCATCTTTGACATGTATTCACTATACATTTATAAGACAGTCATGCTTCTATGTTTTAGAAAATCATATTTGGACCTGCTTTGCGTTCCTAAATGGTAACCAATAGCTGAAATCACCAGTAACTGCTTGCATTAAGAAGGGTACCTCTCCAGTTCAATTGTCCGCTCCTCTAACACCTTATTTTATTCCCAGTCCTCTCTGTCATTCATGTGTCCTTCCTGGCCTCTATTAGCCTAGCTGTTCATAACTTCTGACTTGCACCATGAGGTTTAAGTAGAGCAGCAAGTTTTACACTTGAACTTGCCTCAGAATCTCCTGGGAGGCTTGTTAAAACAAAGGATTGAGCCCCACTCCCAGAGTCTCTGACTCAGCAGCACTGGGATGATGGGGCTCCAGAATTTGCATTTCTAACAAGTTCTCAGGGGATGCTGAACATACTGCTTAAGGACCACACTTGGAAAATCAGTGCTGTAGTCAGTGAGGGGACTGACCTTGGTCTCGATGGGTGAGAAGCTATGAAAACACTCTAAGAATTTGGTAAACTGAATGCAAGACACAGTAAAGTAAATTTCATTTAAAAAAAACTTTTAAAATGTGAATTATAAAACATCAGATAATTGACAGCTTTTCGCATGATGCTTACTCCACTTGAGAATCCACTGTTGATGGTATTAACAAAACAAAAAAGAGCATTATAAATTTATTATAAAGTCAAGACCCAGCTCAGTGATTCCATTTCTTGTTTGTCTTCATGTTAAGTTCTTTGAGAGCAAAAAATTCCTAGTAGCCTCCCCGTTGTGGTCTTTAGCATCAACTCATGGTAAGAGCCTGGCAAATACCTACTGACGTATGATTGATGTGTTCCTAGGTATTCTTATGGTTTCCAAAGCCGTTCATACTCATTACCTCATTCAGTACTCACAACAATTCTGTGAGGTAAATAGGGCATACGGATGACACTACACTACAGATAAATATGTGGCTTTCTCTAGGACACATGCGGCAACACCAGGAATAGCCCTTGATCTTTTATCTTGCTCAGCAGGATTATTTACTGACACATAATGATGACCAGATTGATAATACAATAAGGGCTTATGGGAAGCCAAAAGATTCTTAAATACAATTGAACTCGCAATGTATATGCTCATACATAGCAAAAAAACCCATCTATTTTACCAAAGAATATATATTGCATACAGGAGTTTGGCACTGGCCACTTAGGATGAGATAAAAATAGATTCCATGCCACCAATTAATTAGCTTCAGATAGGAAAGGAATGTGCTGAACTTTCTGGAATTCAAGAGCTTGCAAAGAGAGAAGATAATGTATAGACAGGGCATGGGTACTAGACTCAGACAAATCTCCACTCTGTCTCTGACCACCTATAAAACCTTGAAAAACCATCTCACTTCTGTACGAACTTTAGTTTTCTTGACTGTAAAATAAATCACATGTATGTATTAAAACCTAAATTTCTTGTAAAGATGAAGTAAAAATCCAAGTAAAAATAGGAATGGACCTATAAAGTACCTAGTCCAGGGTCTTAAGCACTAAGAGTACCCAAGAAGGGTACCCACCTCCTATCTCCACTCCAATTCCTTGGAAGGAAAGGAGAATTTGCTGGGACTGCTAGGATTTCAACATTCACTGAGATGTTGGATGAACATCTATTGCTCATTTCCATTGAATTATCAGAATTTTGTTGAATTTTTCAGGCATCCGACCACAGCATATCCCAGAAAAAGCAAATACAGGCATGTTATTGCAGTGCTGATACCATTCGCCAGTGACTGCTGCACTAAGAAATCAGCAGCGCCTATTAGCACCATGGCAGGTGACTTCAATGGTTGTCAGGTGCAACATAATGTATTTTCATTTGATTGTGTTGTGGTGCGGGAATCAATGAGAAAGAACAAGGCAACAGCTTGAGTCACAGAGGAGAAAAAGGGGAGAATATTGGATGAATTGCATTCATCCGGGATTCAGAAGTTTTATACAATTAGAAGTGGCAGGAAAGGAAATATACATAATTATAGTCTGCATACAACTGGGAACAAATGGAAAGAGTGGCGGTGGTGAGGGAGAAGAGAAGTGAAATCTGAGAAACTGGCCGCTCTGCATTCCAGACACAGGGAGATTTCCTCTGCAAACAGCGCTCTGGCTAGACTGCCAGTTCTGTGTATGACAAAGCAGAAAACAAATGCACTGATTAAAGTGCTGAATTCATTCTCAGACTCCAATGCAACTACGAGGGGAGCATCAGTTGGACGGCAGCCTGGCATTTTCAGGCAAACCATACTGGGCTAGGTGGCACACCTGGAGTAGCTACATGCATTTTCTGGCTCATATGCTCAAAAACGGTAAAGTGGGTAGTAAAGGTTGAGTTTGATTAGAACAGAGATATTAGAAAACACGACACTCCGTTCCCTGTGGTAAGAACACAGCAGGCTCCAGTTGTGCTAAAATGGACCACCCACAACTTCCCTGGGGGAAATGCAATAGCACTTCTGTGACTTAGAGTAAAACCTCAGCCTTCCCTAGCAACGCTCATTACCGCATTATTGCAGATGTGTTACAGTCTAAATTGTGTTACAGAAATCTAAGCAACTATACTTAACCAAGCCTAACATTTACACTGCCCCCCAGATCCCAACACCACCACTGAATAACAGCAAGAGAGAAACAAGCTGCATTTCTTGTGGGTTACTGGAAGGGAATATATTATATTGTTTGGGACCTATAGGCTGGCTTATTCCTACTCAGCTACCTTCAGTCCTTCTACCTGACTAATATTTCATTCCTTGTGTAATTTATAATAATTTCAAATATTTACTAAATGCTTAAGTGCTAGGGAACGAGAAAAGCATTTTATATGGATGACTATTTCCCCCTCTAAAGTACAGGCTACCCTGAAAGCTGAAACCCTGGTTGATTCATGAGTTTGGGGACATGAGAGTTATTGGTTTTGATATCCTTACAGAGTAGTGTTTCTCAAACATACATGTGTCACCTGCACACATCTCCTGGGATTTTGTTAAAATGCAGATTGTGTTAGCCTGTCAGGTGTAGATCCTGAGAATATCCAGGTGATGCCCTAGAGCACATGGCACAGCAAACAGCAGATGCTTTATAAGTGTTACATGGACCAGGGTGAAGGTCAAGACACTTAGATGAGCCAACCATGCTCCAAATCCAAGGAATTGCACAGGCTAGCCAGTTTCCTCCAGCTCTAAATTACAACATATTGTTTAAGAACGTCAACTTTGGGATCCTATGGACCAGAGTTTGGGCGTTAACTTTGCCATTTATTAACTCTGACCTTGGATAAGTTAACTTCTCTGAACCTCTATTTTCCTGCCTCTAAAATGGCTAGACTACTTCAGAAGGTAATTATGAGGATTAAATTAAACAACATACTTTATAGCACAGTGCCTGCCATCTGAGAGATAGTAAAAATGACAACCAATATTGTTATTATTGCTGTTTGTATAAGTATCTCCAATTTGCAGTTTCTTTTTTTTTAATAAAGAATTTATTTTTAAGTAATCTCTCTGCCAGTGTGGGGCTCAGACTTACATCCCTGAGATCAAGAGTTGTGTGCCCTTCCCACTAAGCCAGCCAGGCACCCATCTAATTATCAGCTGCTAACCTTAGCAGAAGGAGGAGAACAATTTTGATGGGGGGAAGATTTAATGATTTATTAAGCTAATACATATTTATTGAGGGCTATTCTGAGCCAGGTATAGTCTAACACAGAGGATACCTCTTTTTTTTTTTTGAGAGTGAGAGAGAGACAGAGAGAAAGAGAGAGAGAAAGAATCTCAAGCAGGCTCCCTGCTGTCAGCGTAGAGCTAGATGTAGGGCTCAATCTCATGACTGTGAGATCATGACCCAAGCTGAGATAAAGAGTAGGATGCTTAACCAACTGAACTATCCAGGTGCCACAAGGGTACCTCATTTTAAAGTAAGTCAGAAAATCAGGGAACCTAGGTGGCTCAGTTGGTTAAGTGTCAGATCCTTGACATCATCGGCTCAGGTCACGATCTCACAGTTTGTGGGATGGAGCCCTACACCAGGCTCTGTGCTGACAATGCAGAGCCTGCTTTGGATCCTCTCTCTCCCTCTCTCTCTGCCCCTGCCCCCTCTCAAAATAAATAAACATTTTTTTTTAAATAAAAAAAATAAAATAAGTCAGAAAATGACACCACCTCCATGTACCTGACATTCTGCTGGGAGGGAAAAACAATAAATAATTAAACACATAAATAGCGATGAATGATTTTTTAAAATGAAACATCCAACTACATGACATTCTGGATAAAGCAAAACTATGGAGACAGTAAAAGATTAGTGGTTGCCAGGAGTTAAGGGGAGAGAGGAATGAATAGGCAGGGCACAGAGGATTTTCAGTGCAGTAAAACTATTCTGTATGACACTGTAATGGTGGTTACATGCCATTATATATTTGTCAAAAGCCACAAAATGTACAACACCAAGGGTGAACCCGAATGTAAATTATGGACTTTGGTAATTATGATGTGTCAATGCAAATTTGTCAATTGTAAAAAATGTGCTGTTCTGGTACAGGATGTTAATATTGGGGAAGTTATGCCTGGGGGAGGGCAGAGGGTATATGGGAACTTCTCTGTACTATCTGCTCAATCTTCCTGCAGATTTAAAACTGCTCAAAAAAAAATGAAGTCTATTAAAAAAAAATAGAGTGAAGGGGAGAGGGCAGCTGGCAAGGAAGGGGGGGCATTTGAGATATTGTGATCAGGGAAGTTCCCTCTGACGAGGTGGAATCTGTGCAAGACATGAATGATAAGGAGGAACCAACTATGCAAAACCATCCCTCACTTCTTCTCTGACATTGTCAGCTCACATTGTGTCTGTAGACATGAAGTTTACACACGGTCTCAGAGGTAAGATGTGCAGTCGAAATAGGCTGATGAGGGGCTCCACTCTGAGAGGCACACATTTCCTGCCCAACTGTATGTGTCCAACTCACTTTCTAAAGGGCAACATTTCAACAGGTACCTTCTAAGGAGAAGGTCTATGATACTACCAAGTATACGGCCAGCTAAAACCATAGCTTCTTATAAATATCTGGCTTTTCTAATTAAATCAGTGCACATTAATAATAACTGCCACCTCCTTGGCACTCTCTAATCTATGTGTCATATATCTGACTCTCATGACCTCACTGATCACCAGGGGGAACCCATAGCAAAATATGGTTATTCTCCTTCTACACAGGAACGAAACAAGGCTTAAAAAGTCATATAAACTCTCCAAGGTCCTACCATTCTTAAAAACCAGAGCAAAGATTTGAACCCAGGTCCAGGCTGCCCAACAAGCTTGCAGCAAACTTCAGTCTTCCTGCTGACTCAAGAGTATAAACCTTCGTCTCCCCAACTGTGTGCTCTATCTTTAAGCAATCACGGGAGCAGGCTGAGTAAACCATGTGACACGAACTTTTATTACTGGAATGCAATAAGAATGCAATGACACGGCTTCAAGGACACACACACGCATACATGCACACACATATTTGGCCACACTTTTACCTTTCATCTCCTGATTTCTTCTCTACAATTTTTGAAATATTTTCATCATAGGACACAAAGGGAGTCATTAGTTAGCCATTGACTGACTACTGCGCATAAGAAATCTGCTATCTAGTTAAGGATGGAAAAAAAAACCATGCCAGGCTGCCACATCTCATAGCAGTTTGGGTGAATCCAGCTGTTTCCAGGGAAAGCTGATGAGGGCGCTTTGGCATGATGTCAGAGGAGTAGTGCTGTTGAGAGGGGAGCACCAAGAGAGGGTAACTCAACCCTCTCTTGGCAAGGAAATCAAGGCTTGGAACAAGAAGGGGAGGAAGGAGGAACAGGTAGGTATTTGGAGTTAGTGGAAGAGGAGAGGTTTTAGAGGCATCAGGCTTGAGTTTTCATCTTGCTGTTTGCTCACTGGAGCATTGGTTTCTTTAGAAAATGAGGACAGCAACACCAGAGTGAGGAGAGGCTAAATGTGATGTGCCTGCTCTTACACATGCCTGACACATAGCACGCTCCCCACATACACTGGTTTCTTTGTTGGTGTAAAAGATTTTTTTTATTTTCAATCCACTGTTTAAAAAAAAAAAAACGGCATGTCTATTATCACTCTTGTTACTCCAGGTCATGCTTCATTAGTTTTATTTAAGCTCTTCATCTATACCAATAGAATTTTGACAAAAATGAAAAACAAAAAAACAGAAAAAGACATAAACCTTCCGTTACTGGAAGTTTTTCTATCAGCCCTCTCCATGTCAACAGCAGTAAATAAGAATAGTTAACATTTGCTGAGCACTTACTGTGAGTCAGTCGCTATCTTAGACTGAATTCAAACTCACGATAACCTTGCTAGATAGGTGCCATTATCATCCCCATTTCACAGATGAGGAAACTGCAGTGCAGCGAAGGAAGTCATGTGCTCAAGTCTCACATTTAGTAGGCGGTAGAAGCAGGATTCAGAACATGACTCCATAGCTTTGTGGATGAGTATTTACCAGAAGGAGAGGAATACGTACCCAAGTTGATGATTTGTCCCCTCATGAGAAGCCGTCAGCAGGCTGCAGAGTCCCCTTTTAGATCGGTACAGAACCTACTCTCCAATAGCAGAATCTTCTTACATTTCCAGTCAGATAAGCAGTTCATGTTAGCAGGGAGCAGACTGCCCAGCCAACAGCGAAGGCTATGAATTCCTTCTGACCTTCTGAGAAGATGCTTTTACATCTAGAGGCAGATGATTCCATTATTTCCACTTTGCTGTGAGCCTCAAAATTGCTGACGATTAGATAATTCAGCCCTCTGGGAAAATCCAGGTCCCGGTCTTAAGTCTCTAACCCTTATGCCAACTTGATAAGTGGTACAGACATAACATGGCTCTTTAGGTTGTCTAAATTTACCAGCTCTGAAAGATTTAATGCGGAAGGAGTCCATTATGGCATGGTCAGTCCAACATATTCTGGCACTTTACCAGCTTAGCGAGGCAGACTTAAATAGGAAGATACTAAAAAAAAAGGCATTTGGCAGAGCTATAATGGGCATCCAGCTTAGGGGACAGAATCTGTAGTTAGTTGACTTGGGAAATTCTGTATTACTTCCAGATAGAGCTTGTATCACTCTCTTCTGCCCCCAGGCTCCTTTTAATGATTGGGGTATAAGTAGGTCAAATAAATTCAAATTCTGTAAATTCTCTGTATTTGTTATATGGGACGGGTGTGTCGACTGTGGAAAGCAGTCATAACCTTGGTCTAGATATCTGTTTCAAGTGTTCAATGAATGATGTTCAACCAGGCTTTGAACATGCTTGATTAGATCTCACATGACAGAGTGTTCCTTAAAGCTAATCACGAGTTGGGAGCGAAGCATGAGACAAGGCTGCATTTGCACGACTGCTTTTTCCCACTCTCCTTATTTCCTTACCCTTACCTCCTTAGTTCCTTTCCCTTTGGCTTATGATTATTGGTTCTTACAGCGCTGGGAAGCACCTAAACCAGGAGGGGAACATTAACATGGAAAAATGCTTGTTGTCATGCTTGTTGCCACACTTGTTGCAGCGTGATGAGCGGTGGCTGGAGATGCTGAGTGTCTGCTCCAAGATGCCCGCAAGCATCTTGAGGCCAACGACCTAAAATCCTGACCTGCAAGTCAGCTTGGTTTCTTCTTTCATTATACTACTTTCATTACACTACTCTGAAGCCTCAGCAAGGACACAACTATTCAGGTAGGGGCAAAGTGTTGAGAGGCTGAGAATCTATAAAATTGTTACCACATCATACGACGCATGATTCTCAATTTGTTCTGAATGCCAAATGAAGTCTTCTAAAATGGATTAAAAGCACTTAGAAGATCACAACCATGCCTTTTACTTCTCTTAGATTCTTCTTAAAGTGTCAGACACAAACCTAAGCACAAAATCCATGTCGATTCTACTTGTACAACTGAATGGGCTTAAACCAACAGGAACCTTGGTCAAACCACGTCCACTCAAATGTGGCTTGATCCACACTCAAGTATAAGCAGAGCTGATATTCAGCCAGAGGGCTGTGCTGGTTATTTTTCAGCTGGCATCTGTTCTGATCAGTCGGTATCTCTGCTGGGCTAGGTGTACAATATTTTGAATACCATCTATGATCATTAGTATTCATTTCTAACTTATTGGTACAATTCATGCCATTATCATATATGAGTTTTTAGTCCTTGCACATTCAGATAATATTCAGTTACTAAGGATCACTGAGTCATAGAATACTTGGATTGGTAGGCATGTTGAAAGACATCTATTCCCACTTTCTAGATACAGAAATCCCCTCTTTAGTCTCTCCAAAAGAAAAGCACCCAAGAAATGGAAGCTGAGTACTTATTAAAAACAAATCACATTTTCTGCTTTTATTTTACATTGTTTGCAATTGCAAAAAAAGGAATCAGGGGCGCCTGGGTGGCGCAGTCGGTTAAGCGTCCGACTTCAGCCAGGTCACGATCTCGCGGTCCGTGAGTTCGAGCCCCGCGTCGGGCTCTGGGCTGATGGCTCAGAGCCTGGAGCCTGTTTCGGATTCTGTGTCTCCCTCTCTCTCTGCCCCTCCCCCGTTCATGCTCTGTCTCTCTCTGTCTCAAAAATAAATAAACATTAAAAAAAAAAAAAAAGGAATCATTTTTTACAATCACAAGGGACTCCAAAAAATTGTGAAGACTAGAATTATTACAATATTGGTCCAGGAAGAAAATTTTGTGTTCTCTCCAGTTTTGCTACATTGGTCCATAGATCAAAGAAGAGATTCACATAAAACCCAACCACTGTTTATCTCAAACTGTTAATAGTCTGGTCCAAATCACCATTAACTCATCTGGTTTTTTGCAATTGCTTCCTAACTGGTCTATTTGCTTCTACCCATTACCCCTTTCAGTCTATTCAACATGGCAACCAAGGTGATCCTATTAAAATGTCAGGTCAGGCCACTCCTTGGTTCAAAACCCTCAATGATGGGGCACCTGGGTGGCTCAGTTGGTTAAGCATCTGACTTCGGCTCAAGTCATGATCTCAAGGTTCATGAGTTCAAGCCCTGCATTGGCAGTGCAGAGCCTACTTGGGGTTCTCTCTCTCTCTCTCTCTCTCAATAAACAAATAAACTGAAAAAAAAAAAACCTTCAATGACTTTCAAAATCTGGCCGCCCCATTTATTTTGTTTTATCTCCTACTCTTAATCTCCTGTTGTTCCTGGAATACACACTGTGCACTCATGTCTAAGAGCCTCTCTGCTCTTGCTGTTCCCTTGGCTCGGAAACTTGTCCCCCAAATGTTGCTTCAGTTCCTTCTATTGTTTACTCAAATATCTTCTCAGCAGGCCTAGGCTAGCCCACCTATATAAAAACTGCACTCTCACTTCACTCCCTATACTCTTCCCAGCCTTATTTTCCTCTTCAGCCCTATCATCTTACATACATATTGTTTCCCCCACTGAGGATCAGGACCTTTGTCTATTTTGTTCACTAGCATATTGTCAAGGCCTAGAATAGTGTATATCATATAGTAAGCACTTAATAATCAGTTTAGAAGGAAGGAAGGAAGGAAGGAAGGAAGGAAGGAAGGAAGGAGGGAGGAAAGAAGGAAGGAAAGAAAAAAGATGAAAGAATGGCTCAAGTTTTAGAAGGATCTGTTTTCTGCTTTTCTTATGGAAAAAAATTAAAATTCTTCAGGCTTCTAAAAGATCAGAGTAGGAAGCATTTACAGTTACTTATTGGAATTATTTCTATCTTTTAAAATGTGCATATCCAAGGGTAAGGAAAGAAGGAAGCTATCAGGGATTATTCCTTATCTCTGATTTTAGATATCACTTAAATACTTTTTGTGGTATTATGTTTTAAGATTGTATTCATTCATTCAACAACATATTTATTGAGAACCTGCTATCTGCAAGGCCCTTGGATTAGCCTTAAGGGGATCTGAAGTTACACTAAACATATTCCCTGGAGTACATAAAGAAAAAGTGTACCATCAGGCAGTGGTTCTCAACAGCTGTACAAGAGAATCATCCAGGAAACATAAAACAAACTAATGCCTGGGGCCTGGTTCCAGAAATTCTGAAGAGCAAGGGAAACATTTGAAATACTTCCCAGGTGATTCTAATGTCCATCCCAGGTTACCACTTTTTTTTTAAATTTTTTAAGCTTTATTTTTGAGAGAGAGAGAGAGAGAGAGAGAGAGAGCATGAGTTGGGGAGGAGCAGAGAGAGGGAGACACAGAATCCGAAGTGGGCTCCAGGATCTGAGCTGTCAGCACAGAGCCCAACACAGGGCTCGAACTCACCAACCGAACCATGAGATCATGACCTGAGCCGAAGTCGGACGCTTAATCAACTGAGCCACCGAGGCGCCCCAGGTTACCACTTTTATATGCCATCATATAAAAGGCATAGATATTCAGGGAGCGACAGCCAGAAGTCTTAAGGGAATTCCAGACAGGAATCACTTCTAGTCAGAGCAATGTTCCTCAAACTGTGTTCCAAAGAACAGTAATCATTTGTGGAAGGCTAATACGTGGGTTTAGGGAAAAAAATAGCCTCATGTTTGAATAAAGTTGGAGAATTATTTGTTCCTTATGCCCCTTCTTAGAGATTCAGTGTCCCAGGGAATCTCTCTGGACTCAAGTGGGTTAAGGAAGATGCGGTAGAGATTCTAGTAAGAGCCTTTTTAGGCTGAGGCCCTATTAAACAGCCATGCAGGGTCTCTGGAATTATAATCATGTTTGGGCTTCATGTCACCACATAGCTCTATATATGCACATTTATCTTACCCAGGGAGAGCTGTAACCAAAGCCAGTTCTTTGCTGGGAAAACAAACCAGCTGGAGAAGTATACTAATAGCTACATTTTTTAAAAATGCTAACACGACTGGATGAAGTATGCTCAGGTTGGCCTTCATGACCCTTCCCTTTGGATACCCCTACCTACCTGTCCTCTTTGTATTATCCTCACATTTCTGGACCACACTTTTGCATTTGTTAATTTATTGAGTTCATACAAGGCTTCCATTGTCAGTCTTGTTAAATCATTTGGAAGAGAGAGAAATCAAGTTTTGCTTTATTCTGCTAAGTTAGGATCTATAACCGACATTATCTGAATTTCATAACTGTGTTTGGCTTACCCGACTTCCTCTTTGGCTGATACTATGTATCTTAATTTAAACTAAACAAACAAAAGATTAATAAAGGACATGGAATAAACTATGATCTATATAATGGCATACTTTGCAGAATTAAAAATATGGAAAAAATGTTCACCATACAATAAAAATATTTGAGTGGATACAAATCTATTCACAATATAATACAAAATACATCAAAATTATATTTATAAAATAAGATTGGGTGCTATTTATTTTCTTTTACTTATTTTATACGTCTTAAATCTTCCAAGGTGAATATATATTAATTTCCAGACAGAAAACAATAAGGCAATTTATAGGCAACAACTTGTGTTTTTAATGAAAACCAAATAAATAGAAATCAGTTTTCCTTACACCCTCCTCCAATAAACATGCTACTTGTTGTCCAGATTTTACTTTCAGATTTAAATTGGCATAACTATTCACAGTTGAATGATCCCAGATTTTTTAAGAAAAAAAGAGTAATGCTGATAAAATACTTTGGAACCACAAACTGTGAAATAGATAAACAATACAGAAAACACAAGATGGTGACCTTTCCCTGCTCATTTTTTTCTTGCTAGAAAGATGTATTTCTCCTTGCTTACTGCTCTTTTGGGGATCTTTTTTGTTTTGCTTTTTTGTTGTTTATTTTTACTTCAAAGCAAAAAAAGTGTTTGCTGACCAGTAGAAAACTTGTTGAAGTCAATCATTCCTTGAAGACTTTCTATGCATAATTGCCTTGCTGAAAAGTTTCTCAGAAAAGAGGTTAGTGACTTTACTGTGCAATCTGTGCCGTATTGATTGCCCCAAGCTCTTTCTCATTTTTGCTTATGAGCATTTTTATATTAATGGCTTTTATGGTAGAGGAAATTACATACATGAACTCCTCACAGGGGCACCATGAATACCTTGCTGTTTTACGTATCGACAACAGTATGATGAGAAAGTGTTTGCTAACACATGTGACACAACAATAGGAGACCTGCTTCATTTCTCCTGATCTGATTGGATAATCAATCATGTTTGGGTTCTAAATACGCACAACAGATAAACAGTCCAAGAAATGACCCTTCTGTGAAACAAATGCTCTTTGACTCATAGACCTTCCACACAACTTTCCAGTGCTTTGCAAATATTTGCTAAGAGTTATGCATGTGCAGAGAAAAATCAGGTGTGGAGCAATTTCCCCAATCACCCTTCCAATTAAGGGAAATGGAGGATGAATGATCTCAAGTGCACTGGATAAACAAACCTCAAAGAAACGTTCCCACTGATACTCGTATTATTGGGAACGTCCAAAATGGAATCTTTGATGAATAAAATTCCAACACTGTGTGGAACTAAACACGCAGACTTTTTTGCCAGTAATTATACATAAGATCCCAGAACATCACTTATAAATTTCCAATTGTAATAAGGCTATTAAATAAAGGAATGTAAATTAATTCATTTATCAGTTGTGAGAATGATCAGCCTTGGAATGACAGATGGGTTACTTGGATCACAGTCACAGCTCTGTGCAATCCCCTGGCACCCCACCTTTCCCCTCTTTCCCATTATGCCCCACTAAAGACAAACCATTCATCTCTTCCATACCTTCAGGCTTGCTCCCAGGATTATGGGGCTGAGAGTCTTCAATGTGGTGCTCTATGTATCCCTAATACAGACCGTTTTATTCCTAAATCATCATTCTCCCTTGCTTTTATTTCTTTAATTGCATTAAAAAATTTATTCCTCTTAAGGGTTAAAGTTCACTGTGGTTAAAGCTAACGTTATGTCTTCTAAACCCTCTTTTTTGAATGGATCTACTGGATTGATCCTTTGTTCACCTGGACTTATGTTTCTAAAGGTAGACTACACAGAAGATGATACAGTTAGGGCCTTAGTATTCAGAATACTTTTATGGGGTGACAAGAAGGAATAAGCCTAGAGCCCCAAGCATTGTTTAACCTGTAAAACACTTCAGTGGTAGCTGGAAAAGGATCTGAGCCAGTTGAGGAAAGAGAGACACTATTTTGTTTAAGTTAAATTGTCTTTCTTTTTCTATACTATTCCTTAAAATTACTCATCACCTCAAATACACTGACAGAGTAAAATATGTTTTCCTCATATACATCCAAATATTAAGTGTTTAAGAATAGTGGAATTAGGGATGATTTTATAATCCTTGTGATTATAGTAAATCATAATTTTAAAATATACTACAGTAGGTAGTTAATTTTATATGTAGAAAAAACTCCACATTCTAAAATATAACACATATAACCTTAAATTTTCTCTATTGATAATCATCATAGTGTATAGGTGTTCATATGTAATCTTTTCCAAAGGAACAAATTTTACCAGAAGGGTAAAAACTTAGGCTTTGTTTCATTATTTGAATCATTGGCAAAGAAAAAGTGTGTCATACTTTCTTAGCCTCAGAGAAGTTTCAAAATCACTGATGATTTATTTGGCTTATTGGTTTGTTTTTCTTATTTCTAAAGCATTATGAGAAGCAAAAGAATGTCATCAGTGATTCTTGCCTGTGATTCTAAGACAGTTTTGTGTCTAGTTAGATACGTACCTCATAAACTTATAAAAGCATCAGCCATCACAACAATCCTCACAGATTTATCATGATCCCTAAGTTTATTTTTTCTAATATTCAATAACTTGAAGAGCTCTGCATACACAGGGCCTTTGAAGAATAGATTCTCATAATTGTATTGTTTGAAGAGTTCCCAGAATGAGCTCTGAGATACTAAAGTCTAAAATATAAACTGGAAAAAAAGTGAGATGGACAATGATATTTTGAGAAATGACTATCAGTAGCTCATCTGCTTGATACTTGAGAGGCAGTAAAGTAACAGAAATATTATCTAGCTTGGCTGCTCATAGAAGTCTTCTGTGACATTATATGGAGCCTCATTTACTTGGAGAATGTCCTCTGTCATTACTCTCTGCTTTCCACAATCTCTTGCTTATGATCATTAGTTTATTTTTATATCAGTCTATGGAAACAACTGAAAATCAAACAGGAGAAAAGATGAAAGAAATGGGAATGAGCAGGCTACCAATGAGAAAGTTTGGGGGATGGAGGCCTAAAAATGCTCTTCAAATGCCTAAAAGGCAGTCATACGGAAGAGGGGTTTTGAGCATAATTTTCATGGTGTTAGAAGGCAACAATTAGAGAGAAGGTTTTGGAAGCTATGTGTCAGTTCAATGTAAGTGAATATGGGATGGTCCAGTTAAATCCAAGGGGAATTCAGACTTGTTTGTGTGTATGTGTGTGTGTGATGTGTTGTTGAGAATGGTGAGTCCATAAGGATCTATTGGCATGAACTGACTTCTTGGTAAGCTTTTTTGTTTTGTTTTGTTTTTTCTATTTCAGGCTGAAGGAGAAGGGACAAGGGATATATTAAGAACGTAGAAAGAGGGACACCTGGGTGGCTCAGTCAGTTAAGCGTCAGACTTTGGCTCAGGTCATGATGTCATGGTTCATGGGGTCAAGCCCTGCATTTGGCTCTGCACTGATGGTGTAGCTTACTTTTCTGGACTGTCTCTAGAGAAAGGAACTGAGGGAAAAGAGCTTTTTATGAAAAGCTCCATTGGGAAGGAGGGGCTTAGAACATAGCTACATAAGCCCCTGCTCAGTGACAAAGTGAGTCATAAAATTGAAGAGGTCATCTCCCACTTGCTGTACGGAATTTACCTCAACTTGGTCATTCTGATTTGGGAATCATCCAGCAGAACCTCTTTTAATTCTGACGTTAGTGTTATCAGAATGGGCAAGGCCACAGGAAATCATAAGACACTGTCTAGGCAGAGCAATGCCTCTCAAACTTAAATGTACATACAACTCACCTGAGGGTCTTGTGAAAGCACTGTTCTAATTCAGTGAGTCTGAAGTGAGGCCCAAGATTCCACATTTCAAATAAGCTCTCCAGTGATGCTGATGGGGCTGGTCCAGCAACCTCAAGGTAGGACTTTGATAGAGATTTTATAATGAGAAGAAACTAACAAGGAGAAGCTAGAATGGAGAGGAAGAACTCATAGATGCTGAAAAACAGGATCCAAAGCTGACATTGTGGTTTATGAATACTTTGGAACTATCCTCCACCTACCATCCAAAAATACTGGAGGCACTGCAGTCAGTCTAAGCATTTTAGGAAGATATATATGGGGAAAGGACAGTAAATCTGTGTTGTTGGTATAATATGCCTCCATGGTACCCCCCAAAAAGAGCAAAAAAGAATCAAAGTTGACTAACAAAGTATGGACTAACTTGGATGATAGGCAGTTGCCTTCAGTGGAAGTGTTCAAATTCAACCTAAGAAATTCTTATCATAGGACTTATAGAAGACTCATTGAGATGATTGCCAAGGTTTGCTCTTACTCTACTGTCTTCTGATTCTACAGTGGAATACAAATGATTATGCTACCTTTGCACGGTCAGGATACCGCGACCGTTTAACTAGTGTCACTGGGCAGGCAGTGCCTCTAATACTGGAAATGCTAGAGGTGATGTTTTTGGTAAACAGGTGAGGCTTGTGTTTGCCGAGTTCCTTTTACTTCTTTTAATCTTTCCCTAATCTGCATGCCTGTGTTGGGTTAACAGTTTGATATTTTGTTTATGGTTAGGTTATATATATCTTGTTGTTAACTATCAGTGGTTATCCGTTCTGATATAAGCTTATGCAGGGAGAAATATTTCTTGTTACTCATATTAGCATTATTGCTTCTATTATTAAACAGATTGGCCCAGTTTTAAATTAGGAGTTGGTTGCATTTTTTGACATTAAGATGTTTTGATTGTTGAGCTTGAACGCTTTCTTAATTGATGGCTATAAGCTATAAAGGCTACCTGTAGTTTGTGTGTTTGTTTGTTTGTTTGTTTGTTTTGAAGAGGGCTTATGTTGACTAACTCAAAGACAAATGCTAAAGTGAGCTAAGTTTAGCAAAGAGTGATGCCAATAGTATTCGATTCCAAATCCATAGGCGTCTCTAAAGTCAACATGCCTCCCATGACCTTAGATTACACTCCATCCAGTTTGGGCAGATAAATGCCATTAGATGTAAGGGAAGACAACAAATAGATGGATTGTACATATTAATTACCATTGCAAAGGAAGGAAGGAAGGAAGGAAGGAAAGAAAGAAGGAAAGAGGGAAGGAAGGAAGGAAGGAAGGCAGGAAGGAAGGAAGGAAGGGAAGAAGGGGAGGAGGGAAGGAGGGAGGAAGAGGGATGGAGGGAAGCAGGAAGAAAGAAAGAGAAGGAGAAAAGAAACTTCATTAAATAGTATTATCTGTAAGATGAGAAGAGCTAGATAAAGTAAAAGAAAGGCAACATGTTAATAATAAATTTGAACATTCTCCTCCCCAGGTGTGGTGCCAAAAATATTCTCTCTAACCCTCTGGCCCAGAAATTGAAGCCTTTAAAATCTTAGTTCCTGTCTCATTCCAAGCTGCCAAAGCTTTTAGATCAGACTCACAGATGGAAAAGACAAAAGCAATAACCGAGTTAATTTACAAATGTAGCTTTTGTCTTTGTAGATGAAAGCTTGACTGTCTCACAAACATTGAAAAAGAAAAATAAGATTATTTGCTCTTTGTCTGAGAACAGCTTAAGAATGGACCTCAAATAAACGAAAGTTCCTGCATCCCTACTGGGTGGAAAGGGCTTACTAGAGGCTAGGGGTGCACAGGCAAGGCCTGGTTTACAGTCTGATAGAGGTTACAGACAGATACCCTCCCCCTCCCAAAAATAATATAGCATGCTAACTACTGAAAAAAGAGCTGTAAATATAATCTTGAATCACAGATGAAGGAGGAATCCTCCTCCTTCCCCCTGGGGTGGGGCCTGGAGAAGACTTTACGGAAGAGAGGACATTTGAGCTGGGCCTCAGAAAAGGAAGAGACCTTTCTGGGCAGAGGAAAGAGTAAATAGCAGAGAGGAGTGAAAATGCAAAGCAGGAACTGAGAAAGGTGGACTTGACCAGTGGTGTATACCAGGGCAGCTTGGCTGGGGCTGGAGGTGTCCATTTGGGTCTGCCTGCCTTGGCATCCCTGCCAATCACTCCTTCCCAGTTTCCTCTGAGCACTTCCTGCTGACATCTTTGAGGACTTGCAGTCAAAGCCATGGACTTTCTCTACCTCAGAGGTTTTACTGGCAACCTCAAGCATGGCATAATTTGAGGACAACTACCACCCCCCTCACACTCCGGCACAAGATTTTAGAATCCAGGTATTAAGCCCAATTCCGACACCTGCTTATGGCAAGTCTTCTAGCTTTCCTTGCTTAACTTTACTGTCATGAGAGAGAGGTGAGATAAGTTGCTTTACTCCAAACGTTTTTTCGAGTGAACATCATTTTGAAGGAGAAATTGGGAACATCTCTCAGAGCTATGCTTTCTTTTGTCATATCCAAAGTCTGGAGGCCATCTCCAGCTGGGTGATTTTTCAGCAGAGGCAGAGAAATGGAGTTTAGCAACCTGGCATAAACTAGGCAAGGGCTTCTCCATAACTGTTGGGGGAGGTGGTTGAGATGAGTTGGGAGAACAAAAGAAATCCGTTGGTTGTTTCAGACCCGGATGTTTTATGGTCATTTATGATCAATGGGTAAGAAGAGCTTAATGGAGATCTTCTGACCTCCCATAACCACACAGGAACTGTGGCATCTGTTTCCTGTTACCACTCCATTTTTGCCCATCTCATCTCCATACTCCCTAGGTGAGGGACACGTGGAAACCTATTCTGCCTTTGAAATTCATGGTTCAATTCATGCCTTTGAAATTCATTTATTAGTTCAACAAGATTAAATCAATACACACACTCACACACACACACACACACACACACACACATTCAAAGCTGAAAAAAACATTTTGAGGTTTCAAGAGACTAAAAAAGAGTCCATATTCTTCCTTATAAGCATTCCTTGTGGTAACTGGAGAGTTTGCCAAAAAGACTTCCAGAACCCATATTTCATCTACCCCAATGGAAGTAATACACAAGAAGTAGTCTACATCTTCCCCTGCTGAGAATCATTTGCTTGGTGTGTGCTCTGGATAAAAACTAGATGGTAGGAAAAATGTCACCCTGCCTGAGCTGGCCAGCATGCTTCCAATCTGCTGCCCAGACTTCTTGCCTAACAAGCTGCCGATAGGAGAGGCTACATTGTCGCTCAGAACCTAATGGGCTGTTCTCCCTGATATATCATTCACTGGGAACTACAGTCTATGAGGCCGACTCTTATATTTTATTTGTGAGATCATTCAATCTCAGAATTTTTCCCAGGTATATTCATAGGCTCAAAATGTCTACATTGCCACGTACTCGGCTCTGAACTACCTATCAGTATGGTGAGTTTTGGATTCACCTTTGAGACAAGCCAAAGATGCTGAGACATTTGCTTCCCTACATTTTGTGGGTGACCAAAGCATATCACAGCAGCCCACAAAAAAAAAAGTGCTGGGGTCAAGATAAAGAGGCTCAGGTTCTAGGACCGCACATACCAATATGGGCTCAGGGAGCATTATCCTCTCAGACCCCATCTGTAAAGTTGGGGGATGGGCTTCCAGCATCATCTGACTCTAACACATTAATTTTATATTTCTGGTCAGGTGGACTAAGGAAATGTGATTGGACATGACCTGAATATTTCAAACATCCCCTCTCTTAAACCTCTCAGTCTCTTTCAGCAATCCGTCGCTGACTTCAAATCCAGTCATTGCTTTTGTTTTCACACATTCCCAAAATGATATGTATACCTTTCCCTCATATCCCTAATGGGAGGATTTAATATGCATTTAGCAAATTAATTTTCATGAAGAAACTTCTTTCCTTAAAATGATGAGAGCTTTCCTCAATGGATAGCAGGCTGAGTAAGAAATACTGTAAGAAATTGTACCTTTTTAAAAAACTATGTTTCTTGGGTGCCTGGGTGGCTCAGTGGGGTCAGCATCTGACTCTTGGTTTTGGCTCAGGTCATGATCTCATGGTTGGCAGGATCAAGGGCCACATCGGGCTCTGCGCTGACAATGTAGAGCCTGCTTGGGATTCTCTCTCTCCCCCCTCTCTCTCTCTCTGCCCTTCCCCTGCTTTCTCTCTCTCTCTCTCTCTCTCTCTCAAAATAAAAAAAATAAGCATTTTTAATTTTTTTTCAACATTTTTTATTTATTTTTTTGGGACAGAGAGAGACAGAGCATGAATGGGGGAGGGGCAGAGAGAGAGGGAGACACAGAATCGGAAACAGGCTCCAGGCTCCGAGCCATCAGCCCAGAGCCTGACACGGGGCTCGAACTCACGGACCGCGAGATCGTGACCTGGCTGAAGTCGGACGCTTAACCGACTGCGCCACCCAGGCGCCCCCAAAAATAAGCATTTTTAAAAAGCTAAGTTTCTGCTTGGTTTAGCCATGCAATATTACATACAATAAGTCTGGGCTTTGAAACATGACCAGAATAGAGCTAGAACTCCAGTTCTGCTGCTGTGGTCTGAAAGAATACAGATAGAGTCCATCACTTTCCCTACTGGGTTTTGGGAATCACAGCCCCTGCACTGGGAGGCTATTTTACAGATGAGAGATAATGTAGACAACACACGGAAGGCAGTGCCTATCACAGTGTTCTTACTGGTGGGAAAACTGTGTCTCCAATCTTGGGCACTAGCAAGGTTGTTAAATAAGGAGAGAAGATCTTAAGTAAAAACTAAATAAAAGCAATGAAAAAAGAAACACACACACACACACACACACTACCTCCTACCCCCAACCTTAAGAATCATGGATCTCAGAACCAGCAGGGACCTCAAAAAACCTGGCCAGATTGGCACTGCCTGGCACAGTGCTCCATTGCCCGTGGTGGAAACAATATGTTTGCTAATTCTCTTTGGAGCGATAGGAAAATGGGTACATGCCTTCTATCCCAAAAACCTATTCTGTGCAGAGTAGTCAAATATTGCCTGACTTAGGTGAAGAAAGTCATAGCTGACCAGGATTGAAATGTTGGAGCTTCACAGTTGTTGGTGAGCAGCCCACTGAAGAGAAAGGCCTCCCTCCCAATTGCTTTCCAAATGCAAGCCAAATTCTAAATCTTACTGTTGTCAAGTGGCATGGGCACAAATAAATATGCACAGCGTGGCTTCCTTGTGCCAACTGGCATGTAGATGTAATCATTTCACACAGCACGCCCTCTGTCAGCCCAAGGGCACTGAGCAAAATACAGCAACCAGGAGCTGGGAAGGCTGTGGAGCAGCGCAGGGAAGCAGCAGGACAGCCCGGAACTGAGTAACCTGGTTGAGTGCTCCTTTCCACCTCACCCGGAGCCATTCTATAGACTGATTGCCTACGGGATGAGACAATAGCTAAGTCATTTGGGAGAAAATGCCCTGAGCAGAAAGCTCTGAATGAGCGGTCCAATCATTGTGAGAGAAGTTTTCAATCCTCACTCTACCCTAAGCCACCCAAGGGATACAACACTATCTCATGGAAACAGTGAGGAGGGAAAAGAGGGAGCAGGAATCACCATTAAGTGAGGATATATGTGGAGTCTGAGGTCTCCAGGTAATTCTGAAATTCCATTCTTCCCTTTTCTTTGGAATTACAGATCCAGCAGCCAGTCTTGGTTCTGTCCCTGACTAACTGGAAGAACCGGTGCAAGTCACTTAACACTCTCTCTCTCTCTCTCTCTCTCTCTCTCTCATGGTGCTAGTTGTTTCCTTAGGGTGACCCCTGGTGGTCAACCTAAGACGATGGCAGGAGAGTAATTCCATAACATCTCTTCACACACACAGAGGGGCAACCCAACATCTTTCTGGATTATGACACTTGCAGCTGAAGCTTAATATATTAGAAACATGACCAATTTATAGTTCATACTTGGCTTGCCCCTTCCCATCTTTCTTTTCCAGCTGTTTATAGTTGCATAGTCAAAGTGTCACTCATAACACAATTCAATTAAATGAACATTACTTGTGTAGCAACCATGTGCCAGGTTCCCTGCTAGAAGCTCTAGGGATCAAGAGAGAAATGACAGAATTCTTTCCCTCAGCTTGTGAACATTCTAAGTGGGGATGGGGGAGCATGAGAACAACCACTAATAATAAGACAAAAGCCAAGCAAATACTAAATGAACTAGGAGAGCACTGAGGGAGGTTTCATCTTTTTTCTGACCAGACAAAAGAAAAGAAATAGCTTTTTGAAAAGTCAAATATATTGCTCAAGTCAGGAACAGAAGTGCAGAATGGCATAGGTTTTCTGAAGAAGGGAAACACATAGACTGGAGGTTTGACAGGCTAATGATATTAGGAAGTTAGATGGCACACTAATTGTTTTTTCCTTTCCCCCTTGGGTTCTGATCCAAAAGTTAGTAAGTAAATACTCTGAAAGGAGCAAACAAATCATCCCGGGTTAAAGTGGGCACGGTGAGAGATGCATTGCCTTCAAAAAGTTCTAAGTGTGTCACTAATTAAATGATGAACCTAGAGAAAATAACAGTCAAATATGGTTTTTTAACAGCTCTGGATCAAACTTCTAATCATGGCATTAAAATGTTTTCTTGGGGCACCTGGGTGGCTCAGTCGGTTAAGCGTCCGACTTCAGCTCAGGTCACGATCTCATGGTCCATGAGTTCGAGCCCCACATCGGGCTCTGGGCTGATGGCTCAGAGCCTGGAGCCTGCTTCCGATTCTGTGTTTCCCTCTCTGCCCCTCCCCATTCATGCTCTGTCTCTCTCTGTCTCAAAAATAAATAAAAACGTTAAAAAAATTTAAAAAAATAAAATGTTTTCTTGTTAGGTTTGATACTTAATAGCTGAATACAAGGAAGGTGCTGCTAATACTGACTTAGGTGTGATGCCACAAGGCCTACTTAATTCCTTCAAAGTTCCCCTAAACAGTATGCCCTACAAATCGTTGTCCTTTTGTTTTGTACAAAAGGGGGTGGTGTTTACTTTGCTTTGCATTCTGCTTTTTAGCCAAAGGTTTTGTTGGTGTTTCATAGAGAGAGCCAGATTCATTACAAATGTGGTAAGCCAGATCTCCATTATATGTGCTTTCTTTTGTTTGCCCAGAATACAGAGTGTGCTGGCCTCCAGAGGTATAAAGAACATAAATGGGTCACTCCTGGTGCCGACTCAGCACAAGGATGGGAGGCTGCAAGAAAAGTAGAGAAGATAAGTGAGGTCTGATAACTTCACCTCCCTCCCCACTATCAATACAAGCTCGTGAGTTGTTTTCATGGCACATCAGATTTGAGCCTTTTTTTTTTAATGTTTATTTGAGCCTTTTTTGATAGCCACTTACAGAGGTTGAGAAGCAATCATGACTAGTTGCCAAAACTGCATGTTGGAAAACGTAATTATTTCATGGAGTTCCGAAAGCACGTTCACGAGTGCATAATCAGTTTTAAGATTGGGTTAGCACAGTATTTGAAGATAAATTAAATACGAAAACACACTGCATCTTGAGCCAGATCAAGATGGCATTATGAAGCTAAGTGGTTTACACTCCTGTTTTTCCCATCTCGTCTCTGGAGTTGATGTCAAAAATTAGTGGAACGCATTGATGATCTTTATAGAAACACATATAGGGTACATATCTCCTTGGCAAATGTGGAAATTTCTCTATTAAAAAAATGGGGTGCCTGGGTGGCTCAGTCAGTTGAGTATCAGACTCTTAATTTCATCTCAGGTCATGATCCCAGGATCATGGGACCAAGCACCACATCGGGCTCCGTGCTGAGTGTAGATCCTGCTTAAGATTCTCTCTCTCTCTCTCTCTCTCTCTCTCTCTCTCTGCACCCTCCGCACTCACACTGTCTCTAAAAAACAAAAAACATATAAAAATAAATTTAAAAAATTAAAAAACCCTTCCCAAATGAAATTAAATTAAGAACTAATATAAGTCTTTGCTAAAATGAGGCTTATATGTTCAGAAAGGCAGGTCAGTCCTGTTTTTATTCCTGTGAGCACAGAAACAATTTAAATGACTATACAAATGTTAACTCACAAATATGAATCCACATGGGTCATCCATGTACCCATATTTTGGTGAATATATTTTGAAAATCCTCCCAACTTTAATCACTGCTACAGAAAAGCTAAACAAGAATAGAATAAGAAAGAGAAGGAAGAGAAGAAGGAGCAGGAGGGGGGACATCATTTCTCAAGGTGTTTGTATTTTCTTCATATAGGAATAGAAACAATAAAATGGCTTCTATACTGTAGAGCTCAACTCTTATCTTTAAACTTTTAAAAATTATTTTTCATCACAAAATAATTATATGGCATCTTTCTTTTTTGAGGGCAATATTGGAAAAAATGAACTCTGTAACAAGGAGGAAAGTTGGTTTTAAGCAGTTCTACCGATTGTAGGCTATATATGTATAAATGTGTTATTACATAAAGTTAATTTATTTTCTGATTAGGTGATATAGTCACATAGTTTGAAACTCAAAAGGTGTAAGAGACCTTTTAAAAAGTCTTTATCTCTTACCCTCCAGCCACCTGTACGCTCTCACAGAGAAACCATTTTGTCATGTGTTAATGTATTCCCCCAGAGATATTTTATGAATCTATTAGTAAAAGGAAAGTAGATTGCATAATACTCCTACAGCCCTGTGCCTTTGCTTTGTCTGTCTAACAAGAGGCTGTTCCATATAGCAAATAAGAAGCTCTCTTGAGTTTCAGATATGTAGGCTTCCATTTTACAGATATACTATCATTTATTTGACCAGACACTGTTTTATTCAATCCTTCGCCCCTATAGATGATGCTGTGATAAGTGATTTTGTATATTCATCTTTCATATGTCCAAGTATATCTGAGATCAATTCCTAGAAATAAGATTGTTGTATTAAGATATGTGTATTACCCACCATAAAGATTGAGTTTATTCTCAGACCAGCATTATGCTGGGGTCTGTTTCACCTGCAGCTGTCAATAGAGTGTATAATATAACTTTCTCATCTTTACAAAATCTAAAAGTCTAAAGATAGTGTATCAGGGTTTCATTTTTAACTTGCCTTTTTCTTTTTCTTTTAAGTTTATTTATTTTGAGAGAGAGAACACAAGTAGGGGAGGGTCAGAAGGAAAGAGACAGAGACAGAGAGAAGTCCCAAATGCTTGGAGCCCAGAATGCTGAGCTCAATGCAGGGCTCGATCCCAGGACTGTGAGATCATTTTCTAGTCTGAAGTCAAAAGTCAGATGCTTAACTGACAGAGCTTCCCTCGTGCCCCTCACTTGCCTTTTTCTTACTGTGAGAGAGATTGAGCATATTTCCAAACGTTTAAGAACCATTTGAATTTTCCTTGAAATTATAAGTTTTCTGTATTAGAAATAAAAATGGGAACTAATATATATAGGCTCTTTTAATATCTTCTTAAAAGTTGATAAGAGGGGCGCCTGGGTGGCGCAGTCGGTTAAGTGCCCGACTTCAGCCAGGTCACGATCTCGTGGTCCGGGAGTTCGAGCCCCGCGTCGGGCTCTGGGCTGATGGCTCAGAGCCTGGAGCCTGTTTCGGATTCTGTGTCTCCCTCTCTCTCTGCCCCTCCCCCGTTCGTGCTCTGTCTCTCTCTGTCCCAAAAATAAATAAACGTTGAAAAAAAATTTTAAAAAAAAGTTGATAAGAAACACTAGTGGCAAGCACTATTGATTTTCATAGAGGAATATGGATTCTATGTTTTTCCTTGGAGGCTGAACTGAAGAAAATAATCTCTATTCTCTGCAAAATTTTCTTTTTAAAGCCTGTATTTTTGCAAGCACTTTGTTAACACGAATGGGTGTCTAGATTATCCCAAGAAGTACTCAAGGTATAAAATATTTCTTAAAAAACTCAAAACATATTAAAAGAGAAAGGGGGAATTAAAAAAAGAGAGTAAATGACAGGCAAAACAATTGTTAAATAATATACATATTTCCGGGCGCCTGGGTGGCTCAGTTGGTTGGGCATCCGACTTTGGCCCAAGTCATAATCTCATGGTTCGTGGGTTCGAACCCCGCATTGGGCTCTGCTGACAGCTCAGAGCCTGGAGCCTGCTTTGAATTCTGTGTCTCCCTCTCTCTCTGCCCCTTCCCTACTCACTCTGTCTCTCTCTGTCTCTCAAAAATAAACAGTGAAAAACAATTTTCTAATAAAAAAATTTAAAAATAGTATATATATATCTAAGCTTTAGAAAGCTAATGTCATGAATTGCAATTTTTCACAGGATCATAAGTTTAGGGAAAGGGTTAAAGATAGATAGATTGATAGGTTGGCCTCAAGTTTGGTAGATATGATTAGATTGATGAGATTAGACAAATAAATTAATCCCCTCTTTTAGATTCATTCTATAATATTTTGTTTCCAAAGATCCACCCTTTTCTCTGACATGGCTGCAATGCCAAATGTACAAAATTTTCTAGAGCTGCTATAATGGCTGCTATTTTTAAAGCAAATTAAAGTTCACCAAGAATACGTAAATGATTAATTTCTTCAGAACATGACCCAGTACTTGGTTGGTGTTCTCAACTGTCATCACCAACAATATCAATCTTTTGCAAATACCCAGCATGTGATTTATTTGCATCAGTGATTAATTCCCCAAGAAGTTAATTAATCATCTACTGCCAAAATGAACAGTAAATATTTCTCAACACTTTCTGTTTTTAAGGATCACATCATATTCCTTAACAATATTTCTGAAAACTGGTCATAGTTAAAATAAAAAATTTAAGTGCTCAGTTCTAAGTTTCTCTCACTTTCCAAGAGAATCTCTAAAGAAAGTTTCAGGTGGATACAAGTTTGCCAAGTCCTTCCCTCTCAGAAATGGACCAGCTGTAGGCATTCCAAATATGAATTAAGCATAAGTAGAAATTAGTCATGATTGAAATAGGTTTAAGTCAAACATTTATATATATATATATGTATACATATATATATACACATATGTATATGTGTATGTATACATATGTATACATGTGTATGTATACATATACACACACACACACACACACACATATATATATATATATGCAAAGTATTACATGACCATTGTGGAAGAGTTTTAAAACACAGAAGAGTGTAAAGTTGGGTAGTACGCTACCACTCGGGTGAAACAACTATTTAATATCTACTAAAATTTATATGCTAGGATACTCTAGGAAGAGCTTTGATCATTCACTTTTTTTAAAAAAAGAATGGGTTGGTACTATTATATCCTCACTGAACAGATAAGAGGTCCACAGAAAGGATTAGCAATTTACCCAAGACCACACAGCTAGTAAGTATAAGAGTCAGGTGTATATGGAGATATGGAGTTTGTGATATAAAAATAACATATCTTATATTTTGTACTTACCATTATATAATGGACATTTGTTCTAATTAATAAACATTTTGGGAAAATACAATTTTAACGAGGCATTAAAAACACTATCTTTTATTATATGGGTTATTTACAGTTTCATTGCTATCATAATAATACACTATACCATATATTATAGTGAAGATATTTATATATGTATATATTTAATTCATATCTCTGAATATTTCCCTAGGGCAGTTTCATGGGTGTGAAATTAGAAGGTCAAAAGATTTTATTATGTAAAATTATTTTCAAAAGTATAGAAATATATACTCTCAAAAGCAATACACAGAAGTATCTATTTAACTCTATTATCACCAACATTGGAGAAGCATAAAAACATCCTTTGTCCATTTTGACAAAATGAAAATCCTAGAAACTTTTTGTTAACTTTCTTATTAGTAGGAATATAGTTTATTGAAATTTGTGTAAGAGAATTTCAAATTCACATGTAATTAAAAAAAATAATACAGAGAGGTAGGTCCCATGTATACTTTAATCAATTACCCCCAATGTAACATTTTTTCAAAACTATTATCACAATCAGAATGTTGACGTTTATATAAACACACTTACTTCACAAATTTGATGTGCACTTGTGTGTGTTTGTGTTTAGTTCTATATAATTTCATCACACATAGAGATTCATGTGTCCACCATCAGAATCCACATCCTCAATAGTTATATCATTACAAGGATCACTTTTGTTGTCCTTTTATAACCATACCCATTTCTCTTTTGCCCACCCCACCACTCCTTCTATAACTTCTGGAAATCACTAACTTATTCTTCATGTCCAAATATTGTCATTAAGAATGTACATATTAAATAAACAGAATCATACAGTACATAATCTTTGGGGACTGGCTTTTTTTCACGCACTATAATTCTTTGGAGATTCATCCAAAATGTTACATGTAGAAATAGTTTTTTCCTTTTTTTCTCTCTCTTTTTTGCTGAGTAGTATTTTGTGATATGAATGTACCAGTTTGTTAAATCATTCACCCATTAAAAGACATTTGGGTTGTTTGTGGTTTTGAGATATTATAGATAAAGCTGCTATGAACAATCATGTAGAGTTTTTTATATGAACATAGTTTTCATTTTTCTGGAATAGCTCTCGAGAGTACAACTGTGGTGTGTATGGTAATTCGATGTTCAGTTTTATAAGAAACTGCCAAATTGTTTTTACAGAGTAGTTGTATAATTTTTTTTGTCTCCACCAGCAATATATGAATGACTCAGTGTTTCCACATCTTTGTCAGAATTTGGTATTGTCATTACTTTATCTTTTAGCCATCCTTCTGGCCTCTTTATTGACCACTGATTGCAGAGCTAAGAATCAGAGACTTGAGGTTGTCATGCCACTAATTTGCTGTGATCTTGAGCCAATCATTTCCTCCCTGGGGTATGTTTTCCCTGTATATAAACCAAAAAATTCCTAATTGTCCTTTCAATTTTAACTTTGTATCAATCTAAGATAAGAACAGACAGGGAGGTTTAGAACCTAGGGAGAGTCTGTAAGTGATTTCCCTTCTAACGGAAAAAGCATTAATTTACTTACTGAGTAGGAAATTATTATCTTCCTGGAGAACCAAGTAACATGTGAGGTCTAGTATGTATATATTACTGCCCCCGACCCCCGCAAATAACCCCTTCCACACAGCAAGTTGACTGACTTCATCTAATATGAACTCCAAGGAAATCTCCCCTCTGCCCTAGCTGGCAGTAGAAATCACCTAATCTCCACAATAACTTCATCCTTTATTTATTTATAAAGGCTCTTTTTCTCTAAAGAATGTGAAATGCTAGGTAGATGCTCCTAATTAGCCTTCAGAAAAGCCTCACAGTGTAGAAAAGGGACACCAGACATTTCAAGAAAGCCAAGTGCTGTGTCTGCACAAATGGGCTTGGGAGTCCAATAAGAGCAGATACCACATTAGACCCGCGAAGGCTTGTGCTGCTGTCAGGGCTGAGAATCTCAGGCAGTAAAATCAACCTTTCTTGCTTCACTTGGCTCCTAGACTTCAAATGTCAGTTGGAAATAATGTGCCAATAAAATTTTTTTACGGAATGTTTGATCATCATCCCAGACCATGAATACAAAGAGGTGCAAAGGCAAAGGATGGCAAGAAAAAATAATAACAGAATGTTGAGGAAACTCCAGTGGTTAATCTAATACAACGTTACATAGGTTCCTTCCTTAGAATCACATGGGATATATGTGACAGGAACAGATTCCCAGGATCCACTGCTAGTTATTTCAAGCATAATCTTAGGGGGTAGAAGATAGGAGCACATACTTTTTTTAATTTATATTTTGTTTGTTTGTTTTTATTTTTGAAAGAGAGAGAGAGAGAGAGAGAGAGTAGGGGAGGGGCAGAGAGAGAGGGAGACACAGAATCCAAAGCAGGATCCAGGCTCTGAGCTGTCTGCACAGAGCCCAATGCGGGGCTCAAACCCATGAACTACAAGATCATGACCTGAGCTGAAGTTGGACGTTTAACCAACTGAGCCAACCAGGCGCCCTGAGGAGCACACATTTTTAACAACTCCCCAGGTGATTGATTGTCATGAGCAACCTAGTGTCACCTGGCGTTTAGGAACTACCCATACAGGACAACACTTACATTTTATAATCGGGGCTAGAAAGAATTTTCCCCCAACAACTCAAGGCCATGCAGCCAATAACTAAACAAAGGCTAAACCAGCACTCCTGCTACTTTCTTTGTGCACTTAACCTTTGTGACACACTGTCTCTAATAGCAACAACAAAAATCCACTTTAAAAAAACCAAGAAATTATATAAAGCCTATCCTGGTTCGAAACTTCATCCCTCATCCACCCCACAGCTGAGGCTACAGCTCTGTTTCATACTTGCAGGCTCATTTCCAATCCTTGTTTTCCCCCCAGATTTTGTCTCATGACACAATTTACTCAACTGGCTCCAGTCCCCATTCTGCAGTTCATAGGTATCAGGTCTGAGCAGCCCATTCTTCTTTTTTCTTTTAATTTTTTTAATGTTTATTTATTGAAAGAGAGAGAGAGAGAGAGAGAGAGAGAGAGAATATGCCAAGCAGGCTGTCAGCAACAAGCCTGACATGGGGCCGGATCTCATGGACCATAAGATCATGACCTGAGCCGAAATCAAGAGTCAGACTTAACTGACTGAGCCACCCAGGCACCCCACTAGCAGTCCATTCTTTATCTCACTCCCCAGCTCCTGAGCCATGGCCATTCTTTTTGCCTTGTTTCCATAACAGAAATCCTTTTTCTGCTAACCTGCTCCATACTCCAAAGGCCTCTGCCCATTTGCTGGCCCTAACTTGCTTTTTCTGTTCCCTTTCAATGAAGAAAGTCTTATTCCTAAACCCCAAGCCAATGGCTAAGCACTATTTATTACTCTGATGACAACTGTCCAGATGTTTGAGATGGCCCAGCCCCAGGCATCCATCACTACATTTAGCCCAACTATTGGGATACAATGCTACTCCATCCCACATATCACTCCCAACTTCCCATGGCAATTGCTTAACTGTAACTGAAAATCTCATTGACATCACTCGTTCACCAGATTGAACCCCTATTTTACACCCAAAGGTGGATAATTTTTTTCAACCCCTTATAGCACATGGGTTGACAAGTTGCTAGCACCAGAATGTCTCAGACTACTCCTTTCTGCCACATCTTGCTGAAAGTAAGTGGCTTGGCTAGCTAATCTTGAGCTCTGACAGATATTGCGCCACTTCCCACACTGTGCTCTTAGTGCCTACATCCCCCACTAGACCCAGCGCAATGAAGGCAGGAGGCAGCATCTATTACATTGACCAATGTATCTCTAGATATAAGGTAATGGAAGCGAAACTGGGGGACTTGTGAGAGAGTGAGAGAGAGCAAACATTTTTGCAATAAATGATGGATGTAAGCCCAGAAAAATTATCTGAACATTTGCAGCAAGGTCAGTGGCACCATGAGCGTGCCTGGGGTCCTCTCCTGTCTGTGGGAATCCCAGGCCTCAGCTCATCAGCGAGTAGAATCCTAAAACTCCAGCAGCAACACCTATTTCTTTAATTCGTTTGGTAAATCACTAAACTGCTCTATTTCAGCTTCTGTGTTACAAAAGAACATAGCTTACAGTTCTCTCAGGAGAGCAATGAGAACAAATTAGCCAATATTTACCAAATCATCTGAAAATGAACTGAGCTAAATAGCTTTACACACATCTCCTCTCCTGGGACTCTAGATTACATTTACTACATGGTACATGGAGTTCTTCATCCCCCATCTAATCCCACTCAGGCAAAAAGAAGGTGTGCCTTACTCGGAAAACCAGTAGTAACTGAAAAGCCAAGCTTGGAATGCAAATTTCCACTTAGATTTTTATTTTAACCAGATGCACCTATTTTACTTATTAAACCATAGCATAACAATTTTGCTCATCTGTAGGGGGAAAAGTGATTCCAACTAAATGAAAAACACTGCCGGAAAGTACAAACACATTAACCATTCCATTTTGGCCAAAGCATTTACATTTTTTTTCTACAGTAAGTAAATATCTGTAAAATGTTCTCGCCATTAAATTTCACATGCCACGAAGGCAACATGATAGGAGTTTAGACAACTAAACGTTGCTCATTCTATTGTGAGATAGCGGCCACACAGTGCCCAACACTTTCCTTTATACATCGCGAATGCCGAGTAACTGGGATATATATTTCACAGTCTTAGAAAGCGAATGTTTAAATGTGTAAATATTTGTAGAGCATTTTGCAATTGACACATCTCCTCATAATTCAATTCTGATTCATTAGTTCTCACCCAAACTCTCAGATGGTAAGTATCATCCTCCCCATTTAACAATAAAGGAAATGAAGGTTTAGAGGTGTTTTCACTTCCTACAGATGCCATAACAAAGTACCACAGACTGGGTGGTTTAAAACAACTGAGATTTAGTCTCTTACAGTTGTAGAAGCCAGAAGTCCGAAAGTAAGGCCCTGGCAGAGTTGGTTCCTTCTGGAGGCTCCAAGGGAGAATCTGTTCAGTGCCTTTCTCCTAGCTTCTGGTGGGTGCTGGCAATCCTTGCTATTCCTTAGTTTGTAGATGCATCTGCCTTTGCCTTCACATGGTGTTTTCCTCTTGTATATCCTCTCCTCTTCTTAAAAAGACCTCAGTCACTGGATTTAGGGCCCACTCAAAACTAGTATGACCTCATCTTAACTTAATAACATCTATAACGATGCTATTTCTAAGTAAGGTGACATTCTGAGATTCTGGATGGACATGAATTTTGGAGGGACACTTCTCAACCCACTATAAAAGGGTTAAATGATTTCCAAAAATCCTACAGCTGATTGACTGGGGAGCTGAGACCCAAACAATGACCTATAGAGTCTGTATCAAAATCCATAAAGGCCCAGAGCAGATATATATTTCTTTATCCCTTAAATTTCCAAGCATTCCCTTTTTGCTTTAAGAAATTACTAACAAGGGCTCCGGGGTGGCTTGGTTGGTTAAGCATCTGACTTTGGCTCAGGTCATGATCTCCCATGTGCGTTTGAGCCCTGCTTTGAGCTCTGTGCTGTGTGTATATATATATATATAGCTCCGAAAGTAGAAGCCAAACTCTTAAAGAGAAGGCTCACATCTTACTATCTCTTAGTGTATACAGCACTACACTTGTTTACCAGGAAGGTGTTCAATTATTGATAAATGAATAAATTAATTTATACATTTAAGAATGAAATAAATTATGAGAGTTTAAAAAATAACTGATTTTGGGGTGCCTGGTGGCTTAGTTGGTTAAGCTTCTGACTTTGGCTCAGGTCATGATCTCATGGTTCATGGGTTCGAGCCCAATATCCAGCTGTCTGCTTGCTGTCAGCACAGAGCCCACATGGGATCCTCTGTCCCCCTCTCTCTCTGCCCCTCCCCTGCTCACGCTGTCTCTCTCAAAAATAAATAAAAATTTAAAACATTTTAATAAAAAATAATAGATAACTGGTTTTAAGTATAAGCTATAATTAATAAGAAATGAGAATTATTTTAAAAAATACCATGACCTATTATGCAATCACAAAATAATTAAAAAGTATTCTGTAACATGGGTTTAGGTGCTGTCTCAATCATTCAGCCTCTGTTTCATTGATTAGAATGTTTGAAAGGTTTTTTGAAGTACCTCCATACCCATCACTCTTCTTCCTGTAGGCCAAGTCTAGTAGTGTTTAAGAAGACTACTGCCAAATCATTAAAATGACCATAGTTGTGAGGCTAAAATTGGTGATATGCCTAGATCTCATAAACCATTACTACTTTAATTAAGTACAACCTGGTAAAGCCTTGTTGATTTTTCCAACATCACTTTATAATCTTTAATAACATGGCATTGAATTCCCTAGGTATGCCAGGACCCAACGGTGCTTGGCCTTAATAAATGTTTATAATGATTGTGATTTGGCCTGAGGCTGCATATACACCAAGCCAGAAACAGAAGAGAACAATCAGTTATTTGATATCATTTAAGCCAATAAATTGATTCTTTAAAATCTTCAGTGCACTTTTCTCTCTCTGTTCTATTTTTCTGTAGGGAGAGGGAATTTATTGGAAGCAAGGGGCTATCATCTTAGTACTACAGAGATGGTTTTTCTGATGAACTTTATAAAGAAGTGTGGATAAGACATAGAACTGATTCTTTTTTTATTGATGGAATCATGCAGTCTCAAGATAAGACTTTAAAGGTCATCTGGTCATCAACCCTTAACTGAAAATATCTGTATCAAAAGGTACTATTCATTTTGTCCCTACCTCAGAGGTGGCAAACAGGTTCCTCTTTCTTGACAAATTCAACCAAATGATACTAACTGGAGCAATGCATCGAAGAAGATTCTGAGACTGAGCCTGGGATCAGGCGGATAAATGGCACACATGCACTTCCAATAAATATTTATGACATCTAAACTCATGATATACTCAAGACCTTTCTGCTCAAATGCAATTATGTACAGGAAATCAGTTTATACAATATGTTATGTGACTACGAAAACATGATACCAATGTTAACACTCGTACACTAGATTCTCCTAGATTGTCAATTGTCACTGACTATTTGGGTATTTTGATCCATAGCTTCCCTGTTACCTATATTGTAGCCACTACTCACCTGTGGCTACTTAAATTTAAAATAGTTGAAATGAAATAAAATCTGAAATTCACTTCCTCAGTCTCACTGCAAGTCTGACATTTCAGGTTGCCCATTGCCATACATGGCAAATGTGTTGGACAGCACAGACACAGATAGAACACTTGTAGAACACTGCAGAAAGTTCTATTGGACAGCACTGCAAAATTTTTAACAACCAATATAAACCACCAGCATTTCATGATGTTGAAATCCATACAAGTCCACTTAACAAAGGAGTTCAGAAGTCTCTTCCAAGGTGACATTTCTTCTCTCCTTCATGAGTCAAGGATATGGTACTATCTGGTCTCCTCCAAATGAGTGTGGGTACATGTGGGTGTGTCAGAGCTGGTGTGAGGAAGGGTAAAGAGTTATAGCTATTGGCTGCTCTGCCTGCTGAGGCCTTCTCTGCAATGAGGTGACTAAGCCATGCTAGTCAGCTGAGGTGACTTCAGGGGACTTTTCCCCAATGACTTCAGTGTCCAGGAGAATAATAAAGATATTACCAGAGGACCTGTTCTAAAATTCTGCCATTGTATAACGTTAAACTGAAAGCTAAGTGAAAACTAGGATACTTTCTAGATGGTCAGGTTATTAGGGAAGGCAGAGAAAGAATGGCGATGGCAATGATGAGTAGGTGGGAGGAAACCAAAGACCCCCTAGGTTGCACAGACTCAACTGACAAACCACCTTTGACCTGGCTGGCATAGTTTGTCAGCCCAACCTCACTGCAGATGATGGAGAACACAGCTGATAAATAGACATTTCCTTTCTTCTTCTTTTTTAAAACATTTCTCTCCTGCTCCTAGCCCTTTGGATACAGCAACAGAAATCTTGCTAAATGCTGACAATGCTTTTGGCTGGTTTTGTAATGACACTTCAGTGGTGCCAAGTTCCTATTGCCCTCTCCTTAAGACTCCTATTATAGCCATGTTCTCCATCTCTCCTTTGGAAACCAGTGCACAGGCTGCCTGGCATTTTTCTTAACCCTTTCAGTCATCTTTCCTTTTAGCCTAAAAACAACTGTAAGTTCTGAGATGATAGGCCCACTGTCATATTGACCTCTGTGGCTCCTGACAGGTCTTAGCATTGCGCCCCTAACAACTGAAGGCAATACGGCACTGACATCGCATCGTGGGCTCTAGAGTCAGATTGTCTAGGTTTAAATTAAACCTCTGCTACTTGCTAACTGTGCCTTTGGGAGAGAGACTTCCCTGCTCTAAGCCTCATTTTCCTCCTCTGTTAAAAAAGGGTAAGGGTATCCTCAGGAATTATAGCAAAGTTTAACAGAGATAATGAAAGTAAAACTTAGCACCATGTCCCACACCTGGTAAATACTCATAATGATCACTGTTGGGCATTAAATAAACACTGAGTAAATACAACTGCTGAAATTTGCCCTGTGCCTGATACTAGAACTTTTGAGGGCTAAGAGAGACCTTAAACATCTTCTTGTTCAACTTCTGCATTTCACAGACAAGGAAACTGAGATGTATACAGGGAATGTCACTTGCCCACATTCACAAACCATCAGTAGCAGAACAGAAGCTCCTCAGTGGCAGATTTTCCATCCCATCCACTGCCTCCCTGAGATCTTCTGAATGTTCAGAGAGTGCCAGTAGGCATTGCATGGTGGAAAATGTCAGGCAAAGGATTCTCTTTATTGTACAGACAACTCAAAATGTAAGGCCTACAAACAGCTATGGTCATGCCCTTGTCACAATGTCAGTGAATTCATCTCTCCAATGACAGACAACAACTACAACACCCAAGGAAGACTAGCGTTCAAATAGGTAACTTCAGGTGTCACACAAAATATTAAGGATGGAGTCATTTTTCAAGCTAGAGGACCAAACACTGAGTATTGTCACATCAACACAATTCAACATATGTTTCTGAGCACTTACTTTTTGTTTATTTGTTTACTAAATGCATGTTTGCACTGATAATTATAGTATTTCTGCCTTATTATATATGTGTGTGTGTATATGTATAGAGATCTACATACAAAAATATATAAAATACACACACACTGTGTATATATACATAAATATATTTAAATATACATACATAAATATCAACCATTTTATTCTATGTTGCAATGGAAGGATGAAAACTTAGCTTTTACCAGTTGCTTCTGAAATTATTTCTGCAGATCAGAACCACAAGGATTTCATGGGGGAAAGAGAAATAAGCATTGGAGCTAGCATTTTAAAAGCTTCTACCTTGTGAAATGGAAAGTGCTAATTGTTAGAAGAAATTATTGAGTTCCAATCTCTTCTGTGCCTTAACTTACTCCCCAGACAGTAGGCACTTAAGTAAGTAGGCCTATTACAGCTTTTCCCCCACTTGAACCACACCCACATGACTTAGTGAGTCCAGGGAACCCTGGAAGTGAATATTGTCTACACCAAACACTTAGGAGGGAATAATATATTGAGAAAAATTAAGGCAGGTATTTGCCAAACATTCTAGTAGCAGTTTCAGAGAGTGCCTGCCTGCCTTTCAAATGCTACTTATTTATTCATTGAATATTTTATTTATTAAACAGAGCTTCTATAGTGCATAAGCCTCAGGAATTAAACTTGTCTTTGGTCTCAGAGCCTACGATTGAAATCTTCAAAGACTGTTTTTAATAGCTCTGTGTGTGTGTGTGTGTGTGTGTTTCAGCTTTGCTTTAATTGCAGGATCTTAGGACACAGAGCTGCAGGGGATCTTTTGGATCAGAAACTGTCTTTGAAATTTTTCCTAAGCAATAAAAATTTTCAGATATAAATTTAAAAGGAATCTTAACATCTATAGAGAGGAAAAAGCAGTAAATGGGGTCCTCAGGCAAATAAATCTCCAATGTTTGTTGGAAAATATTTAAATGTTGTTAAAAACCCTGAAGCATGTGTTCTGAATCTTAAATTTCAAAGGACACAGTTTGAAAACCAACAATCTAGTCTAATGTGATAAAGAGGCTGAGACCCAGAAAGAGAAGCAACTTGCAAAGAAGGGGAACAACTGAGTCTCTAAAGGAGTGGCTTGCTGCAGCCTGGTGTTCTATCTATTATAACAAGCGCAACATCTAAAACTCACAAACCCTTCCCAGCTCGTGTATACATTACAGAAGAGTGACTTAGGATCTGTATCCAATGGCTCTTATCCAAACACTGTAATGTTGACAAACATGAAAGGTCAATTTATAACTATTAGTAAATTATTGGATATAACATTTTTCCATCCCTTTAGACACAGCCTTACCATTAAAAAAATATTAACATAGATATATTGCTCAATCACTTAATCTAATTGGAAAAAAGTTTTCTACTGATTCTCTCTTGCGCTGATGGTGATGTTACTATTAAATACTAATAAATTATATGAACATCTAAGAGAAGGAGGCTATAACTGGGTGAGTACCTAAAGACTTTGGGGGAAAGGAGGAGGAGATTTCATTAAAATGTGACCCTTAGCTTCACGCACTCTGCAAACAACTTGTTTCAAAATCACTGCCATTATATTCTAATAGCAAAGCACCTGCTGGGAAATACCTAGAGGAAATAATAAACAGTAATAGCTCTTAGCAACTGAATAACACATTTTATCCATGAATTTGAAAGTTCTTTAGAAGCATTAACTAATTAATTTCACCACATGCCCACAAGGTGATTATTAGTTCTGTGTTTTGTAGATGTACTCATTTAGTATGAGTTATAACTCCCATTCGTGGGAATATTGGATAGGGAAAATCCTACCAAAATAAAATGTTTTCAGATCCTAAGGGGCAATGCAGTAATAATATGGCAAGGCACCAAGTGATACCCAGGAGGCATTTCAGAATTAATGCACATCTAAAACATCTCATTTAATACAAAGAAACTTCAGAACCAGGGAAAATTGAATCCATCAAGATGCTGAAATCAACAACTAGCTATAAATGCATTTGAAATATTAGAAGCCAAAAGCTTGCTGGGAGAAAGGCTTTCATAGGTGCATTTTATATATCATATACAAGTAAAAATGGACTCCAACAGAAAGTGGTAATCCAGAATCATTAAACCAAAAGCTGAGAGAAAAGGAAAGCTCCTAAGACATTGTGCAATGTATGCCCCCAGTTTTTCAGGAAGCTTACCCACCTTCACACAGTCAATTCAGTCTTGCATAGGACATGTTAAAAACATGAATAAGTCCATAAAACTCCTAGAAGAAAACATAGGCAGTAATTTCTTTGACATCAGTCATAGAAACATTTTTCTAGATATGTTTCCTCAGGCAAGGGAAACAAAACCAAATTAAAACTATTGGGACTACACCAAAATAAAAGGCTTTTACACAGCAAACAAAACTATCAACAAAAACAAAAAGGCAACCTACTGAATGGGAGAAGACAGTCACAAATACTATATCTGATAAGGGGTTAGTATCCAAAATACATAAAAAAACTTACACAACTCAACACTAAAAAAAAAAAAACCCAAAGAATCCAATTAAAAAATGGGCAGAGGGCCTAAGTGGATATTTTCTTCCCAAGAAGACATACAGATGGCCAGCAGACACATGAAAAGATCCTCAACATCACTAATCATCCAAGAAATGCAAATCAAAACCACAATGACATATCACCTCACACTTGTCAGAAGGGCCAAAATCAAAAACACAAGAAACCACAAGTGTTGGTGAGGATATGGAGAAAACGGAACTCTTTGTGCACTGTTGGTGGGAATGTAAACGGGTGCAGTATGGTGGAAAACAGTACAGAGTTTCCTCAAAAAATAAAAACTAGAACTATCATATGGTCCAGTAATTCCACTACTGGGTACTTACCCAAAGAAAACAAAAACACTAATTTGGAATGGTAACATGGACCCCTATGTTTACTGTAAATTATTGTTTACAATAGCAAACGTATACAAATAATCCAAATGTCCATCGATAAATGAATAAAGATTACATATATATATATATATATATATACACAATGAAATATTACTCAGCCATTTAAAAACAATGAAATATTGCTATTTGCAACAACACGGATGGACCTAGAAGGTATAACGAAATGGGTTAAGTGAAGGTTAAGTGAAATAAGTCGCTCAGAAAAAGACAGATACCACATGATTTAATTCATATGTGGAATTTAAGAAACTAAGCAAATGAAAAAAGAGACAAACAAAAAAACAGACTTTTAAACACAGGAAAAAACTGGTGGTTGCCATGGAGGAGGTGATTGGTGGGGGCCGGGTATGGATAAAATAGACAAAAGGGATTAAGAGTAGACCTATTCTGATGAGCACTGATTATAGAATTGTTGAATCATTATGATGCAAACCTGAAACTACTACAATACTGTATGTTAATTACACTTCAATAAAAAAAATAATCAACTAGGATTGAGATAAATTAAGTACATAAGTAAATAAATACAGTAGAAAAATACAAAGATACTCATAATCTGATGTAAAATAAACACATCAAATATTTTCTCTAAAAAAGTGAGTAAGTAAATCAAAATTTTGGTTGGGAAAAGTTCATTTTTCTTTATATAAATTTGTTCTAAATTAGTGGTTGGCAAACTGTGGCCTACGGACCAAACTTAACCTATAGCCCTTATTTGTACGGGTTAAGAGTTAAACATGGTTTTTAAATCTTTAAATAGTTGAAAGATAATAAAGAGAACAATATATTTTGATAAGTGAAAACCATATGAAAGTCCAATTTCAATGTCTATAAAGTTTTATTGGAACACAGCAATGCTTATTGAGCTCACTAAGCCTCAAACATTAATTCTCCAGTTCTTTACAGAAAATTTGCTGATTCCTTTGCTAAATGACATATTTGAGAGATATGTTATATATTTTTGTGTCTGCAAATAGATTAACTTCCATTTATGAATTAGACATCATCAAAATTTGATTCATGTCCTTCTGTATCTTGTTTACACGTGCCTGAACTCACCAAACTGTTTTATGGAAGATATCAAATGTCTGAGCATTTTTCTTACTTCTCAACAATTACTATTCCCTTCTCAAACCATATTTGTATAATTCTTTACCATTTGAAACATTTTCACATCTCTGATTTCATTGATCTCTGACAAAAAGCAAATGAAGTGCCCATGAAAAGAACAATTTCTGCTTTTCAGAGGGATAAACCGAGGTTCCAGGTATTCAAATTACTTTCTCGGGAGGCATGGAGCATTAAGCAAAAGATTCGTGCACTAACCCAGAATCCAGATGCTCCTGGGAAAGCAGCACTTTTCTCTGAAGAAACACAGTCACAGCTGAGATTGAAAAAGCCAAAACCACAAAAAGGATGATATAAACACAGGTTTCTGATTCTTTCCTGTACATGTTGACCTCTGGAAGACTGCCTCAAAAAGGTTTTATCTGGTCACCTGGGTGGCTCAGTCATTGAACGTTTGACTTCAGCTCAGGTCATGATCTCACACTCTGTGGGTTCAAGCCCCACACCAGGCTTTGTGCTGACAGCTCAGCCTGGAGCCTGCTTCAGATTCTGTGTCTCCCTCTCTCTCTGCCTGTCTCCCTCTTTCTCTGCCTCTCCCCCATTCATGCTCTGTCTCTCTCTCTCTCTCTCAAAAATAAAAATAAAATAAAATAAAATAAAATAAAATAATAAAAGGTTTTACCACTGGTTGACTAAAGAAGGAGTTAAGAGACACTCACCATTTTTCATTTGAAATCTATACCATGTACATATATTACTTATTTGAAAAATAAAGTTTTTTTTCTCTTATATTTCCCAACTAATGGAGGATAACTTAGGTGGCAGCATCTCCTGTCAGTAAAAACTGCTTCTATTTAAGGAAAGATTTCACATGACTCCAATTATCCCCTAGGAAAAGAGAATTTCCAAGTAAATGTTAATCTAAGGTCAGTGTGGCACTTTCCATGAAGTCCACTTTGATGGGCCATTTACTTGTAGCTTCAAGAAAAAGATGGACAACATCACTGGTGTCACCATGCTGTGCTGGCAGGCAACCCATGAGGGGCTAGAAGGAGTGTCCTGACTAATCCGTCTGAAGTGCTACTCCATTTTTCTTTCCCTTTATTCCTTTTTTTACTACTGAATGCTATGACCAGCTGTCAATTATATTTTCTTACCGGTAGCAAATTGCCTTGTGATATATTCACAATCAATACATGTTTCTTGAAAGAATGATGTTGCACAAAAGAGTTTTCTGCACAGAGTTGGCAATCGTGATTTTTAAAAATAATTCAGAATGAGAATTAAAACTATTAGGACAATTCTTTACTCTTCCAGTTTTCTGAAAATGGCTGGGAAATCTCTATAATAGGTAGCAGATGAGAAGGAGGGAGGAAGAGGGAGAGAAATAATTGAGAATCTCTTGTATCTATCTATCTATCTATCTATCTACCTATCTATCTATCTATCTATCATCTATCTATCAATAATCTTTCTTTCTATCTATAGCTAGCTGGAATATGAATATCACTTATTGACCCAGGCATGCTGGAGAATTACAAAATTGAAGAACATTATGACTGGATGGAATCTAGACCGAATTTTAGAACATCTAGTTGAATTCTTAATCAGTGATGAAGCTGCTGCCAAAGGGGATTTTGTTCAATGGAGTCTTGAAAGTAAAAATTGGGTATACGTTCAATTTGCCTGCAATCTGGCCTCAGCCTACATTTTTTAATCTTACCACTTATCAGCTCTGCTTCATGCAAATTATGCTCACTGTCCCTCAACCCACTCCCAAACCATCATGTTATTCATTTTCCTCTTTGTAGTTTCTAAATCATATAAATGTCTTTTGCTCTTACTTTTCATGTTCATATCCTGCCACTCTCCAAAGTTCTATTCCTCTGAATTTCCCATGCATTGATTGGTGGCCATTTCCAATAGCACTTATTTTATTCATCCATTCTTCTAGTTTTCACTATTTTACATGAGTTAGAAGATTTTGAAAAACTTCCACAATTCATTGTTGCTAGACCATAGTTTTAAAACAATAGAAAAGAGTATTATATGATAGAAAGTTTTTGGTAGCTGAATTTTGGTGAAACAATAGAAAATGAAAAAATATTTTTATTCCTATGTCATAATAAACAGCATCAGTTAGGTCTTACTAAAATTAGGCATTTTCTTGTTCAGAGATATCACTGACACCCTACTCAAAGAGTAAGTAACTCATGTAACCTTAGAACTTTTCATTTTAAAAGAATCTAGGGGAATTTCCAGGCCATATTTCTACTCTTCCACATAGAATATGGAGGTCTGAAGAAGTAAAGTGACTTTCCCAGATCTAAAACCTGAGTTTTCTGGGACTCAATGCTGATACAACCCCCATCAATCATATGGCCTCCTCTAATAACCATTTTTCATTGGTGAAGTCCATTGATAAAATGTAAATATGTGTTTGGGTACTTTGTTCCTGTTAACATCACGTACATATATTTTTGAAGATTCCTAAAAAACAAAAAACAAAAACAAAAAGCACACACACATAACTTCATTAAATAGCTTATTGGGCCATACCTTATGGCCCAAGAGTCTTGTATGGATCCTCTAAACTTTTCAGATCTGGCCTTCAGCAGAGTTGGGGTGAAGCAGAGCCCGATTTACCCAGCCCTCTCTCTAACACTATAGACTAAAAGCCTCATTGTCATATCTCTTCCATTTGTGCTATAAAGTTGTCCTTATGGACCCAGCTCATGGCTTTTTGTTACTCCTTTTTTAAAAATATTTTTTGAATATTTTATTTATTTTTGACAGAAAGAGACAGAGTGCAAGTGGGGGGGGGGCAGAGTGATAAGGGAGACACAGAATCTGAGGTAGGCCACAGGCTCTGAGCTGTCAGTACAGAGCCCAACATGGGGCTCGAACTCATGAACCATGAGGTCATGACCTGACCAGAAATCGGACGCTTAACTGAATAAGCCACCCAGGTGTACCGCTTTTTGTTACTCCTACTTTACTGATGTTTAATTGTGATTTACCAAAAATGAAGTGAATTTTTATTTAATCATTGATCCAACAAATGTTACTGCCACATAACAGTTACTGTCCTACACCTAGAATAGTACAGTTATTTCTACAACTATTAAAAATAATATGATCAATAATGACTGTTAACAGTAAATGCTTGCTGTATCTCAGGTCTGTACTAAGAACTCTACACACAACTTCTCACTTGAAATGTTAAATGGCTCCCCCAAGCCCCAGGACTGCAAGTGGGGATTAGGATTAGAACCCATATCTGTCATCACCCAAAGTCTGAGCCCTCAGAAGACCACAGCTTTTGCTCTCAGAGGGCTCATGTCTAGCATGTGGGAGAGCCATCTATCACAATGTTCAAACCAATGTGCTACAAGTTGTTATTTGGGTAAGTACATGGTGTCATTGAGCATAGAGGAAGAACTTGAACTCTTCTGAGGGCAGTTGGCTTAATCTTTGAGGAACAGGTGGCATTTGGGCAGAATCTAAAAGGATGACTAGAAGATTGGTAAGTAGATAAGAGAAAGAGGGTTTTGTGAATAGAGGAAACCCTATGGGAAAGGGTGCAATGTTTTGAAGAAAACAGTACATTTGGGGGATTGAAAGCAATCTAGCATAATTGGAATCCATGAGAGAATGGCTGCTGCTGAAGCCGAAGAGGTAGGTGGGGTCATGCAGGCCAAGCAATGAGGTTGGAATCTCGCCTGTAGGAAATGGACAGGTGCTAAAGACTTTGAAGCAGAGTGACAGAGTCACATTTTAGATCTAGAGAGATCACAGTGGTGTGGAATATGGGTCAAATAAGACCAGGGATGGAGGGAGGAAGGAAAGGGGTGGAGAGAGAGAGAGAGAGAGAGAGAGAAAGTTAGGAAGATATCACAAATGCACAGCAGAGAGAAAATGAGAACTTGAACTTGAACTAAGGTAGTGCCTGTGGAAATAAAAACATTAATTAATGGGATGTGTACAAGACTGCATCTACTGGACTTTATGACCAATTAGGTATTAAGGGCCCGAAGAGAGAAAAGAATCTAAAGTGATACTCAGGTTTCTGGCTTAGATCATAAGAAATCATTAAAGATGGCAAGTAGAAGCAAAGTTTGAGAGGAAAGATAATGAGTCTGGTTTTACAAATGCTGACTTTGGAGTACCCTGAGGAACACCCAGATAGAGATGTCAAGATGGCAGCCCACACTAGAATGGATCATCGGATAGGTCTGGGAAAGGGATGCCATACAGGGAGTGATCAGGGCACAGCTGATAATTAAAGTCAATTGTTTGTTCAACAAGTATTTACTGAATGCCTATTGTGTGCCAGAAACTGTTTTAGGCACCAGGGATATGGCAGTTAAAACACATTCAAAAACACATCCAGCCCTCTTGGAGCCAACGTCCTAGGAGAGGCTATATTTTGGAATACACAACTAAATTTACAATTACAAGTTGTGTTAAGTACCAGAGAGGAAAAGCATTGAGTGTCATAAATACATACATACATAGAAGGGTGATATAGTCTATACTAGGTTGGGATGTAGGGGATAGTCAGGGAAGGACTCTCTAAGATAAGGGGCATTTAAACTGAAAATTACACCTGATAAAGGATTAGCCAAGTAAAGAACACTCCAAAAGAGAACAGCATATGTGGAGACCTGAGGCCAGAGTTCACTATATTGAAAATACTGAAAGACCCATGTGATTGGAACATAATGTATGAACCTAGGATGGCATGGTAGGAAGAGGCAAATTTAAGCAGATTCATTCATCCAGGGAAAGTCTGTAGTTTGATATATAATATCAATCAATCAATCAATCACTCAATCACAGCAGGAAATCACATTTAATTAGGGGAGCAGGGGAAGAAAAGCCTACAAAAGAAACCTAAATTTTTATCATTTCCACCACAGTATGGTATCTACAAAGGAGTTCTTTTCTCTCAGTTAATATAAATAAATGAGTTGTTATTCATAGCTAATTTTTCCACCAGAAGTGTTCTCTTCTAAAAGGTTAGAGGAGGGATCCATGAGGTACTTTTGTTAATGTAAAGATTTCATGGGATGGATAAACAAAATTTGGTATATCAATACAATGGAATACCATTCTGACATAAAAAGAATGAAATACCAGTATGTATTACAACTAGATGAATTTAAAGACGTTTTAAGTGCAATAAAGCCACATAGTGTATGATTCAATCAATACAAAATGTTGATAATAAGGAAATCCTTAGAGACAAAACGTAAATCAATGGTTGCTAGGGGCTGGGATAAGTGGAAATAGGCAGTGACTACTTAACGGATATGAGGTTTTCTTCTTCAGTGACGAAAATGTTCTAGGATTGGATAGTGTTGATTTTGTACAACTTTATGAATATACTAATAGCCACTGAATTGTACACTTTAAAAGGGTGAGTTTTATGGTATATGAATCACATATCAATGAAGCTGTTACTAAAAAATTGCTTGGAGACATCTACCTGTGTTCTCTCAGTCTCCACAGGTGATAGACATAAAGGTAGATAGATCTAGACAGCTTGCTTATATAGGATTTTGTTAAAATTAATTATTTTATGCTCATATTATCTTTGATGATCTTTGGATGAATGAGTTATGTCTATATTAAATGATGACTTTGGAAGTTCAGTTCCATAAGATTAATTTCTTACCTGGGAACATGCTGAAAAAGCTTTTAGTAATCCTTCACATAAATAATGTGAAGAAGACGGAGTCAATGTGTCTTATAAAACCTTGCACTTACTACCCTGTAAAGGTACTATCAAGGAGTGTCATCCCTTGTGCTGAATGTTAAGGATGATAGATAAAAAATGAAGTAGATCCATAATACATTGGGGCTTTAATGAAGTTTTGGATTCTATCCACATGACATACTTATCAATGAACCAGAAGATGTGTTTCACACACAATTTATCCTTCCGGTAGTAACCCTACCAGTTTTTTTCAGTCTAGAAAATGAAGAGGGATTAAAGTTCACCCAATATTAAAGTTTACCCAACAGCCAAGGTAAGATTTAAAATTTTAATATATTTCTAATTTAAGAAACTCTGTGATATATCAAGCTGTTGGATCCTTATAATGTCCAAATACTCAAAGAAGTATTAAGAAATAACTAGTCTTATCAATATTTTTTTTTGTTTTCCCTTGATAATTAATAATAAAAGAATGGTTACCAGGAATTTATTTCAACTCGAGTAACATGGTTTGACACTTCTGTTATGGACATTTAGGAAAAAATAGATATATCAATATATATGATGGAGATCTCTTCAAAGTGGCAAATTCCTTAGACAATAAGGTGCAAATAAATGAGTAAATGCATTGTGAGTAAATAAATAAACAAGTAAGCAAGCAAACTACCTAGAATTGTCTAAGAAGAAGCAGATTGAAAATAATCCAAATAAAAATAGTATTTTATAGGTATCAAACTATTTTCATATATATTTAAAAATTTGATCCTCAAATCTGTTCTATGAAATAAGTAGTACAGAGAGATAGCTCCATTTCACAGAAGGGCAAAATAAGGCTTAACAGGATAAGGTCACTTTGGGCAGACTCACATTTTTGATAGGTAGCATATCCAATTTTATACCAACTGATATCACGTCCATTGCATTTCTGACATGACACAGTATTCTATTATCATTTTTAGTATTATTAGTAACGTTATTTTATCATCATGGGATAAAAAGATATATACAAATATCAGATAGAAAAGTGAGTAATGGTTTATGGTATTACAAAAAAATGGTCTGTGGTATAAAAACTGGCTAGTGTTCTAGAAAGTAGTGTATTTTTGAAAAATATTTGATTTTGTTGGTTGTGTTGATTTTGTCTTTGCTTTTGTTCATCTTATAAAGAAAATCAAGGCACTAAGACACCTATATATACACAAGATGAGTGTCTCCTCCCATTATATGGTCAGGTGTGAACTATCCATAGCCTTATAGGGTCAAAGAATATTTATAATCTTTTAAATCTCTCTGAATTTTGAAATCTCACATCAGTGGGTGTTTCCTCTTTTGCCAAAAACAAGTTATTTTTTAAAACCCACCAAACTTCTGGCTTTTGTTGGTTTTCCTCCTTCTCCAACTAGCTAAGCATCTCCTAAATAAACAATTACTTTAATTGAAGTCATTTACTCATGATTCTGCTCTGTGCTCCAAAAGAAAGAGAAATATGAAAAATGAGAAATGGCATCAGAAAGAGCAATAGAGAGGATAAAATCTGGCAAAAAATAATGCTTACAAAAAGTAGAATAATTTATCCTTTTAAGATCAGGCTTTCAATTGAATTGCAATCTAAGACGAACTAAATTTGCAGTATGGGGTTACGAGGCAGTTAGGGATTTCCTTGAATTTGGGGTTGATTAATCTACAAAATGGATTCTCAGATCAATGGACTCACTCTTAAAATTATTTCAGGTCATCATTCTCTCTGGGAGATAGAGTAGATGTTGTTCAGTATGGAAGGAGAGTTTCTACATGGGAGAGATCACTGCATCATATTGAAAATCAGCACAACCAGGATATCAAAGTTAAAGGCTTTTGAGTTGTCTCAGCTCTTGGATCAATACACCTATAAGTCGCTACCATCTGATTTAACCAATAGTCCCCAGACAGTGGAAAATTCATTACGGTGACCCAGGAAGTGATCCCATCTACCCCTCATCTGTCAGCAGAGATTAATCCCCAAAGCCACAACCCCAGCCACTATAAAACATAGCAAGCCACTCTGATAAACAGAGTGACTCAAATGATAATGTCTACTCAATGGGCAGGTAGGGACTGGCCCTCCTCAAGTACAAATCTCATTATTGATTAATTTCCCTGTAAGGGTTCTCTGCTTCATTAATAACAGTTTCAATTCTTAATTCATAGATTACCTTGGCAATCTAGTTTTCCCCTTCTTATTTTAACTTTGGGTTATAATAAACATCTTGAGTTTTGTGTGTTATTAAAATTATACTCAAATCTCATTTTAATGTTTTCACTTATGAATTATTTTCATATAAATGGTAGTATTTTTTTTTTTTTACGAAATTCTGTTTAGGGTTATTCTGTGGTATAGTCCACTCTTGATATGTTTATTACTAGCAGTTCCAGGGGTGGGGAAGAATTGTTGGGCTTAAAGGAAATTCTTTTTTTTTGATAACTTGACAACATGCAAATCTGTTCCCCCTCTCTGGTGTACCTGACGGAAAAAATCATCTGTTATTCTGCTATAGACTACAAGGAAGGAGAACCAAAAAGAGTCATGGGGAAAGTGACAAAGAGAACAGAGTATTTTCTTTAAGTATAACTCTGACCAAGGCACATGTCCCCCAAATTAAACACACTCAGAACTCTTTTCCTGCAGAATAAAATTCAAACCCTTTAATGGCCTTTACAAGGCCTTCCAGAAACTTGCCCCCACCTCTTTCCTCATCCTCAGTTTCCACCACCAATGTATGCACGTATGCTGCATTCCAGATATGTCTGCTGGTTTACAGCCACTTGAATACGCCATAGTGTTCCACATCTTCATGCCTATGCACCTGCTATTTCTGCTACTAGAACCGCCATCCTTTCTTTCTCCTAGCTCCCCCTTCTGATGAACTCCTACTCATTCTGAAAGAGAGTTCCCATCTGTATTGCCTTCATGAGCCACCCAAACAACTGCCCACTCGCTTTTGTGTGTGCCAACCCTCTACCTATTATTTACTACATGATTGCATTTATTATACTTCACTGTAACAATACAGTTTTAAGGACATTTTCCCCATCAGTCTCTAAGTTTCTTCTAAGCAAGATCTACACATAGTTCAACTTTGTATCATTAGCAATTTGCAAAGTCCCTGGTACACAGAAAATGTTCCATGAAAGCTGCTGAATGAAGCTGGAGTATTCATGACCTAAGGAATGAAATGTTATACTTTAAACATAATGGCTTTTTAAAATCTAAAATACAATTATATGTGGAATATTGATATATTTCAAATGGTACAATCCTAACTTTAAATATTCAGTCCTACCCTCAGACCATATATCCTGATTTTTGTTGCAAAAATATGAACAACATAAATACAAAATGTAAATAACAGGTTTCATGGATCGATGTTTAATCCTAAAACAATGAATAAGATACTAAGTTCAACTTATTTCTGTCCTAATGTTCCAATTTTTAGGAAGATCTTCACAACCTAAACACCAAAAAATAGAGTTTTTAGTTGAAATCTATACATCTGTCTTTTAATTTTTTTTAATGTTTTATTTATTTTTGAGGCATAGAGAGACAGGGCATGAGCAGGGGAGAGGCAGAGAGAAAGTGAGACACAGAATCCGAAGCAGGCTCCAGGCTCTGAGCTGTCAGCACAGAGCCCGACGCAGGCTCGAACTCACAAACCGCGAGATCATGACCTGAGCTGAAGTCAGACGCTTAACCGACTGAGCCACCCAGGTGCCCCTACATCTGTCCTTTATATTCACAGACATAGACATCTACGATGAGCCAAAAGGGGAGATTCAGTAAAATCCCACAACATCAAAAACATCCAAATCACTTGGGTCAATGGATTGATAGAAACCACAGTCCCAGGATAAGAAGGGCCTGAACACCAAGTTTCTTAGACCAATAGACGTCTTTCACAGCCCTCAGGTGGGATTTTCAGGTTGTCTGAATTAGGCACCAACCAGCTGGGTAAACCTGGGTGGGTGATGTCTCTCTAAAGCACAGTTCCTCCTCTATCACATGAGAAGGTTACACAACATCACTGAGGGCCTTCCAGCTCTCACATCCTATCGGCTCTGGGACTGTTTCACATCATAGAAAATGATGAGGGAGGTTCAGTGACAGTTACTGGTAACTGGCAAAATAGTACACCTGCTTCTCTGTTTCATCCTCCCATCCTTTTTCCTCACCTTTGAAGGCAAATGAACCAAACACAAAAATCAGATACTTTTTCATGTAGGCAACACATTTAATATTGGCCAATAGAACATGGAGTCCGGCACATCATCACACAAAGTGTGTTGAAACCACTGGTACTTTGGGTCTGGAAGACATACATCCTTTTGTTGTACATAAAAAAAACTTTAAGCAGTTAGCATCATGTTCACATTTATAGGAGTTACAGTTTGCCCAAGCATTCAGGTACAGTGTCTCATTTATCCCCCAAGGCATCTCTGAGAGTTTGGGTTCTTCGCACTGGACAGAGATCGGAACCAAAGTTCAGAAAGGTTCAGCATACTGCCTGAGGTCAGGCTGCTAATAAATGCAGAGCTGAGATTCAATCATCAGTCTCTAGATTTCAAATTCAATTTCATTCTGTATTAATGCTCTCTCGCCCTCCAGTCACACTATTCATGCAGAGGATGCTGTTAAATGAGAAGAAGAAGGATTAAAAGACTTATTATTCATTCAAGAAATATTCGCCAGGCACATACTCTATGCCAGACACTCTGCCAGATGCCAGGGAAAACCGAATCCCACTCAAACCCTCTCCTCCTGGACTTCCAGCCATTACACTTACAGGAGGGACTAAAAAGGGTAAGTGTAACTAGATGATGTGGGCAGATGTTACATGTGCCTCGTAAAGATATAACTGAGGAGCTAGGGGCACACATAATTCATGCTGCTTATGAGAGTCAGAGAGAGCCTCTGGCATGTAGCTGGACCTTGAAGAGTGAGTATTTCATTCAATAAGTGGACACAGGAAGGGGAGTCATGGCAATGTGAAAAGAACAGCGTGAGTGACAGCTCAGATAGATGGAAAGGGCAAGACTCATCCTGGGAGGTAGTTCCTTTGGTCAGCATGGCAAGATTCCTCTGAGTGGGCACCAGCTTTGTTGAGAGAAACCCAGACCAGCTCTGCGGCTGCAAAGTAAAACATCCTCCCTAGGATTTTGCTCTCATGCTTTCCCAAAGAGGATGCTTACTTGTGCTTGGCTTTACAATATCCGTAAAGAATTGTTCCCAATGGGTGATCTCTACATCAGCAGCACTGACATCACCTGGCAACTTTGAGAAATGCAAATTCTCAGGTCCTGGTCACAAACCTACTAAATCAAAAACTCCAGGGGTGGGGCCTAGCACTCAATGTTTGAACAAGAACTACAGGCAATTCTGCTATCTGCTCAAGTTTGAGAACCACAGCCTTAAAATATTTACCTTGCCAGTGTGGATGTCTATCTCTTTGTAAAACATCAGTTCTAGTCCCAAAGTTAGCTGGTTCACCTTCTAAGTCTGCACACTAACTTTTTGTGTGTATGTGGTGGGGTGTAGGTCTGCTGGTCAAAGGTAAAACGGACTACTTGGGAATAAACCAGGAATTTATGTTAAGGTGCAGTACCACCACTCAGAACTGTTGAAAGGGAGATGTAAGTATCTGTGGTTCATCTGATAGACGCCATCTATAGCATCCCAGGGATAAGCTTCTTTTGTGGCATAGGACTTAATGGTAGCCCAGTTATAACACCATATTTCAAATGACTCACAAATGGGAAATGTGAAGTACTCTTTAAGACCAAGTGGCAATAAAGTATGATGAGAAGAAAAGGTGGGCACACCTGTTTTCCTGAAATCTTTTGGTGTGGCTTAGAACTGGCTGTAATCCAATTTGATAACTAATCGCCAAGCTCTCTGTTATCAGCATGACTAGGCTGGATGTGGGGATGGGTAATGCTTGCTGTTCTTGTTTTCAAGGAGTTTACACTCTGATTCTTTGGACTGCTCACAAAATCCTCTCACTTTTCCCTAACCACCCCTAGGAATTCCCCTATTCCCTACCTTAGGAGTTTCTTCCTGGAGTGCTCCACTATCAAAATCCATCAAAACCTGTCAAAGCTGGGTGTAAATGCCACCATTTTCCCCTCGACCAGATATGATCTCCTCTCCTCTTATACAATACAGACCAAAGAATGAATTATTTCTCTCTTACAGAGCTCTGTGGCCTTCTGGGAACACAGTGCAGATCTGTATTATTAAAAATATTCTAATTAGTTCCTGTATGCCCTGTAAGAAAACCTTGATGCAAATCATTTCTAATTAAGAAAAAGACAATGGATCAAATTTTCATTAAACCAGAATGAATAAATAAATAAAACTCTTTTCCTTCCAGTATCCATTCCTCATGTTGGACCTCTTAAGTGATGGTGCCATGCTGACTTTATAAATGCTGATGGTTTCATAACAAATACGTGAAGAATGACAGGATTTTGCCACTGCATAAAGAGACAAAGCATAAGGTATGCCACTTGTGGATTTTAGATTTAGAAGTGGGCACAAAGGAAGTGTTTTGTGGAAGTCTGGGGGCAGGGGGTAAGTAAGAGGGTGAGGGGTAAATCTAGGTTATCTGGTTGTGTTTCCTAGGTCCTCCTTCATTAGTATTAATGGGTAATACACTGTCACAATATCACACAGGAGAGAAGAATTCTTTTTGAGGTAATTGATTGCTACCAGGATATTTTTAGAAAATAGTTTCCTTGTTACCAAGAATGAATAAAATCCGATCTAGATCTAAATAATAAAATCAACACCAGCAGCCCAACAGTATTTTGAATATTTTCAATGCTTTGAAACAATATATTTCATTTAAGGCTCAAAATACCTCCATCCTACTCTAGTGTCTTGACATAGGTGGGTATTCAATACACATCTGAAAAAGGACAAGACAAATAATAGGAAGGCTAAAGATTATTAGCACCATTTTATAACTGGAAAATGGAGGAGCATATGGGTGGCTCAGTCAGTTAGGTGGCTAGCTTTGGCTCAGGTCATAATCTCATGGTTTGTGAGTTAAAGCCCCATATCAGGCTCTGTGCTGACAACTCAGAGCCTGGAGCCTGCTTCATATTCAGTCTCTGTCTTTTTCTGCCCTTCCTCCACCCTGTCTCTAATAGAAATAAACATTTAAAAAAATTATAAGTGGAAAATGAAACCTTAGAATAACGGAGCCAGGAAATGACCAAGTTGGAATAGAATAGAGAATTGTTGAACACAGTCCATTCTTTCTCCCATACCTTACTTACTACATCACAGTTTAACAGACCTGAATACTACATCTCCCCTTGTATGTCAGAACTGTTCATGATTTTCATATATACTAAAGAAATGGTATCCTGACAATGTTTCACTGATACACTCTAGCTGTCTATAAAAATCCACGGCTTATTAGCCATTTCTAACAAATCAGTGGAGGAAAAAACTAATTGTCAACTGAACTGATTGACCATATCTTTCACTTTTCAGAGTAATGTTATATCTTTCCACTTCATTCCCTGGAGCAATGATAAAAAGTCCTTCCAGCTCTGTACTTAAGCACAAAGAGACCATGTTAGGAATAATAACTCAGTATTAATATGATAAGAAACCTCTGCTATGCAGAATACGAAACATCTTATTGAAGTCTTACTGCATGCATAGGGTATATAACATCTGATATGAATTCCTCTCAAAATTCTCTGTATGACAGAGATGAATGCTGCCTGAGCATTATCTATTTCACTTCCTCCTTAGTAACACAGTTTCTATATCATTGGCAGCAGCAATGTGCCCACCTACATATCCCAACTGCCCCTTTGTAGACAGGTTTTAAATTTTAAACAAAACCATTTTAAGAGAGACATAGGAGAAAAAGAAAGTATTCTTTCAGCAGGCCTTCTTTTTGCCCTTCTCTTTCCCCATCTCTCTGCCTGAAACTCAAATGTGATGGTTGGAGCTACAATAGATGGACATCTTTTGACCATGAAGCAACCTTGAGAATGAAAGTGATACAATAGGAATGGCAGAGCAGAAGGATGGAGGAAAACTGAGAGGCTGATGATATAATACCAATCATACCAGCTTTAGGATTCTTACCCCTTGACTTCGACGTTAAGAGAAAATTAATTCCATTTCATTTAAGTCACTATAATTTCAGATCTCTTGCTACTGGTATTCACCCATGGAATCATAACTGATGAATCCCCCAAATGTGGACAGAATAGAAAGCCATAAAAATTTGATTATGACTGCATTTTAGAATGAAAGACCAACTGAGTAAGAGATAGACCAGTGTTCCACACTAATGTGGGCTAAAAGAAGCAGATAATTTTCCCTAAATGAGGCAACCAGAAATGGAACTTATCAGGAGTCTGAGTCATGCCAGAAAGAAGATGATGATGTTTGGAGCCCTGCATAATTATGCAGCAGGGGTGGAGAGTGGAGAGGTGAATTAAGGAATGAGGACATTAGAGCAAAGGATTACTGGAGCTAGTGGGAAAGGCATACTGTTTGGAACTGGTGGGGCTAACACCACCTACCTCCAGAGACAGGGAACCAGAAAAGAAATGTTGCACATCAGATAAGAAATTCCCTTTTCCAAGTGGGTCAAAAAATTTTTTTTCTTTCCCTTGCAATATCTGGCACAGGACCTAAAAGTAGGGGGTTGGGGGGTACATGTTCATTAAATGTATGTTGATTGATTTAAAGCCATCCAGAAAATCAGTAATTGAAGTTCACCTGGGAGCATTATTCTCAAAAAACTCCATAAGACACACTGTTCCACTCCAAGACTTTCTCTCTCTTCTTTAATTGTCACTGAAGAACATCTAAATTATAAAGGAAATGATACACATCTCGGTAATTGCAATAAAGCAGATACATGTCACCAAAGCCTCAGCACAAAAGGAACAAGAATTTAAAAACACTCGGTATTTATCTGCAACTGCAGTTTAAAACTCTATGCTTTATACTTACACATCTGTTTCTCTAGTAAAGTAGTTCTTAGCCAAGGTGGTTTTGCCCTGTAGGTGCATTTGACAATGTCTCTTGAGCCCCTTTTGGTTGTCACAAGTGGGGTGGGGGAAGGTACTACTGGCATCTAGCGGGCAGAGACTGGGGATGCCACTCCCCAGCCATCCTACAATGCACAGGGCAGCTCCCACCCCAACAAAGAATTATCCTTCCCCAAATCCAGTAACCGCACCAACTACTTCAAGGTTATGGTGTAATCTCCCCAGTGCTGATGTATTTAGCTCATGTAATATTTTTCAGAGTATTCAATAAGAAGACACCTAACCTAAGGGTAGAATCATAAAAACATAATGTATGGTCTGTAATTATTGGTACTACTCAGTTCCATTATATGTCCTTGTTCACAGAAGGCTGGAAATAAATAATAGCCAAAATTTTTAAATACAAATTTTTGGGGAGGCATAATGCAAAAAAAAAAAAAAAAAAAAAAAAAAAAAAAACTTCAGAAAAAAAATCTTATTGAATCTATGGAACACTCCTGAGGGATAAATGTTATTACAATCATTTTACAGAAGAGAACTCTAAAGCTATGAGTGATAAAATCTCATGCCCAAGGTCACAGAACTTATAAATAACAAAGGATCCCAGTGCATACCAACCACAGGAAGCTAAATGTATAATCATGAAATGGTTGCTATTCTGGATACCAATGTTCTCTAGTGGGTTGAGAGGGTTTTTTCCCCACATTTAAGTTCACAAAAACATTGACTTACTTGCACAGAATGCTTCTTGAAATGCACTGTACATTTCTGCTCTTTATTAGGCACACTATATTGAACATAGTTTAATCCTCTCTTGACATGTCAGGATGGTTACGATGAATACCCACACTACCCTGTACTGCTGTGTCTTCTGGATCTAATGAAATGTACAGGGTTTCCTGTCTCCTCACTTGATTGAACCCAATACTTTTAGAGTTTTTCTGCCTGGTTTTTATCATTTTTCTTTCTCTGCCTCTTCTAGCCGACTCATAACTGCCTCTTTAACTATAGCTGGTGTGCCTGCTTTCAGGTGCTTCTCATCTTCTATGGATGAAAAGATAGATCACTACCTCTACTAGAACCATATCTACAGTTAAAATAATAAAATCTGAAAAGAATCTCCCAGGGCGCCTGGGTGGCTCGGTCGGTTGGGCGTCCGACTTCGGCTCAGGTCATGATCTCACAGTCCTGAGTTTGAGCCCCGCGTCGGGCTCTGTGCTGACAGCTCAGAGCCTGGAGCCTGCTTCAGATTCTGTGTCTCCCTCTCTCTCTGCTCCTCCCCAGTTCAGGCTCTGTCTCTCTCTGTCTCAAAAATAAATAAAAGTTAAAAAAATTTTAAAAAAAAAAGTGAAAAGAATCTCCCAAAGTGTGTGTATGCGTGGGAGGCAAGGAGGGAAGAGGGACTGAGAACAGGTAAGCTTCAAGGTATCATCTTTATCTCTTCTAAATTTCTTTTAGCTTTATTTCCTAGTTTCCAGCTGGGCTCCAACCACCTGAATTTGTTGTATCTGTTATCTTCAGACTCATGAGGTATTACAATAATGGACATTTTAATCATTGTAATTTAGAAAATCCTACCTTTGGCTGTATTATATGCAATGCTTCTACACACTAAGTATTAGTCTGCTAACACTTAAACACCAAATTCATCAATAGACACACATTTCATAGCCAAACAATGCTTTAAGTTTTTATACATGCAGCTCCTACTTTTAATTTGAAAAATTATCAAAATACTAATAAAATTCTCAAAACAAATAAAGGAGCAAGAGAATATGAAGTTTCAATGGTTGTTTTACTCTGGGGAAACTTTTTTTTCTCCAACAAGGCCCACAACACCACTGGGGCTTTTTTTCACTCCACCATTACTCTTTTGGAGAATGGAAAGAACCCTTATCAGCACTTTGCAACCACAGATGCAAACTAGAGGTGCCGTGAGGTTTAACCAGGACAAAATACAATCAGACATATCAATGATTCTTGAAGATTGAAAAAAAAAAAAACAAAAACAAAAACCATGACAAATCTACTAGATAATCAGTCCATTGTTTTTAAAAAATATCACATTTTAAAAAATTTCTTGTATCAACAAAATAGCTGGTACACTGGGCTGATGCTCTGTCAGGCTGAAAGCTGGTTCTGAAACTGCCAATGGCCAGGTACCCAGAATTTGGCATGTAAGAGTGCTGCATTGCCTCTATGGCTCGCCACTCGCCTCTGTCAACTCAACATCAGCTGCTGGTTTGCAAGAACATTCCCTTGGGTACGCAAATGCTGCTACCAGCAGTTTTATTACATTCTTCCATGGTTTTGTGAAGCTGAGCAAGCTGGATCTTCATGGAGAACAGAGCAAAACAGAGTTCGGAGTATGTTAACTAGTGAAAATTTTAGAGTGCATTAGCTTTGCCCTAGGAAGCAGGGCATTTGGTTTATTTGGAAAATAAAGGGTTAGCTTGAGAAGAGATAGGAATTCTGCTTTTCTCTTAAATCATGGTTTAATGTAACTTAATTTTCCAATGAAAATAATTTATTTCTCCAGTGGGAGATTTAGTATGAAATTACCACCGCAGTTAAGATGATCAAAAAACTCATTGGCTACCTTTCAAAATAGTTATCCAATTAGGGGCTGATGATACAGTGATTGAAAAGGTGGCTGTATTTTCCCTTGAAATCTTAATAGGTCTCTGCACTTGCCCTTAGGAACCATAATTTAGTACATTCTAAAAGCCCAGGTGCTAGGCTTTTTGCAAAGTGCTTAGGATGCACAGATAAGTCACACTTGGCCCTTGTCTTCCAGGGATTGGTAGTCTAGCCAGGATGGGGACCTGCTTCCCCATGTGCCTTGAGCGAACCACAGGAAGGACAAATTAGATTTGAAAATCACCAAAAGATTGTAGATTCAGCTGCTGACACTACATTTCCACTTATACAAAAACACGAACTAAGGAATGGATACCTTCTCTTCTAAAAGGACTCCAGGAAGTTATAGGTACAGAAGGTAAGTCTGGTGACACATTAATGAGATATCACAAGGAATTGAGTGTTGATATTTATGGCACTTAACTTTCTCTCTCCATATTTGTGTATTAAAATACAAACACACACACAGACACACACACACACAGACACACACACACAAAACACAAAAAATATGACCTGACATCACAATAGCAATAGAAACTAATAATATCTAGCAACAATTCTTCAGCATCTGGGAGCAATTGATACTCATCTGTATGACACAGGCATGTGGCCTCATCCCCAACTGATGTGTCTACATGGAGCTTGAAAATGAGCAGAGGCCCTGACTACCTCCTACTGTGTACCCTCATTTCACAAGTGCACAAATCAGAAATATGACATCCACCTCTCCACACATACAACAAGAAAATGGTTTACTATGCCATCCAAGATGATTTCCTCTCTCCTCTGATGGCTAATCCTTTCCTCATACAGCATGAGTGGGGTCCCTGACATGAGAATTTTAAGGAGGTAATGCTCCATGGTACAGAAAGGCCAAGGAGGTAGGAATGTAAAGTTGATGGTGGGCACTGGGGAAGATAGGAAGAATCTTGACAGTTGTATACTCTGTTTCTGGAGAAATAGGAGCTAGAAACTGTTTCAGATAACTCAAGGGGAAAAAAAAGTTAACTTTTATAGCCAAAGGACAGGCTGTGATGGTTAGTTTTGTGTGTCTGCTTGACTGGGCTAAGGGATTCCCAGACACCTGGCAAAACTGATAGCTGGCTGTGTCTATGAGAGTGTTTCTGGAAGAGACTGGCATTTGAATAATTAGATTGAGCAATGTAGATGGTTATCATCCAATCCTTAGAGGGCCTGAATGTAACAAAAAGGCAGAAGAGTGAATTTGCTCTTTGCTTGAGTTGAGACATCCATCCTCTCCTCCAACAATGTGGCTCCAGGTTCTCAGGCCTTCAGACTCAGACTGGATCACACCCAGCTCTAATCACAGGACTTCTTGGCCTCCATAATCATGTCAGCCAATATAGATCCTATTGGTTCTGTGTATCTGGAAAACCCTGACTAATATTTGTGCATTGGAAGTGGAAGATCCTTTCTTATTTAGGCAGAGCCTTACTAATTGATCTCTTAAAAATTACTGAGCAGTTTTGCACATCAAAAAGCCTCTAACATAATTCCTAAGAGACAGAATCTGTCATATTCACATGGAAATTATTAAGGGATAAGAGAGAACATGGGAGCTTACATTTTTGGAAAGTCCAGTCTTGGACCCAAGCTCAAAGAGAACCAAAACAAAAACAAAAACAGCACAGGTGGGACCCATACTGTAAAACTGGATACTCTGAAGGTACAGAAAACCATAATTAAAAAAAGAAAAAAGAAGAAACCTGGGAATATCTGCTCTGTGTTTTCAGATAAATACGTGAAGTAATGGGCTTCCTAGAATAAGGGATGATTGATGAGATTAAAAGATATCTTAGAGACATTCAGTCTGAAATTATTAAGGAAGCTGGCTGAGAATAGAAAAGAAGCAAAAGCCAAATTAATTCCACACTGGAAATGGAAAAGAATGGAACTGGCACTATAAAAAATTAAATCATTGATTAAAGAAGAAATTCTGCCTTAAGTCAGGAAAATATGAAAAGTTATGAAGAGAAGATAATAAATACAAAGGCTATAGATTTATCTCTACAAATAATTTGTATCCCTAAAGAATGAGTCTTGTCTAATGGAATAGAAGCAACAATCAATTAAATAAAGGAAACAGTTCCTGAGTTGAAGACCAACCAGAGTTGCGATTATCATGTTCCAGACAAAATGTAATCAATCTGGCAAAGAAAACAATGGCTGACATTGAAGGAGCCTCCTGCTATCCAGAACCAACAGGAGCCAGGCCCAGGAATTCCTCGGGTCCTCTGCCTTCAAGCCAGACAGATCCAGTTCAAATCATGGCTTTACAACTTTACAAACTGTATGAATATGGGAAAGTGACTTCACATCAAGCTTGCCCCATTTGATGTCTACAACTTAACACTGAGTAGTAAAAATGCTACTTCAAAACATTTTCTCACCCCAACACATCCCCATCCCTACTGAAAAATCCATTTTGCTAATCTCCCAGGGCATCTGACTCAGTCTGAGTAGGCTTCCTCATTCTTCACTCCATATTCCACAGCTTCTTTCCACCAGACCTGGATGGATCTGGAAGGAATGGTATAAAGGAAGGAAAGGAAAGACCAGAGAAAGAAGGAAGAAGCGCCAAGGTCATCCTCCTGGGAACAGTAGCAACTGTCCTCAAAAGAAAATCACAATTAACTTTTAATAAAATATTCCCAAAGGAATGTTACCTTCATCCTCCAGAGGTGATATCTTATTATAAAAGAAGCTTTGCCTGGATACTCCAAGCATTCCCCCTGTTAGCTTATTTCTGCCATTCATTTTCATTACAAATTCATTTTCATAAATCTGAATTGCCATAAAATCCAAATTAATAGCCTCCAATAACTCCAATAACTACAGTAGCCATCACATTAATTAACTCTGTACAATGATCTTTCCCACAGATTTACCTGAAAGCTACCTAGCTGAAAGTATTGCCCATTCCTTTTCTATTAGGCAGACTGACTTTCTAGGCTTTTATTTTCTAGAGCAGGATGACTTGGGTCCCCCACAAAGAGGAGACTTGGTGTGCTCAGACTCTCTTAAACTCTATCCATGTCTGTATAGATTCGATGCCAAAAGCTGGGACTTACACAAATAATCCTCCTTCTCCTTTGTCCCCAAGTATCATTTTCATTAGAAATTAGGATCAAACCTTTAAAGTAAACTTTTTCTTTTTAAAAAAAAATGTTTATTTGTTTATTTTGAGAGAGAGAGAGAGAGAGAGAGAGAGAGAGAGAGAGAGAGAATTCAAAGCAGGCTCCACACTGTCAGCATAGAGCCTGATGTGGGTCTCACACCCACAAACCATGAGATCATGATGTGAGCTGAAACCAAGAGTCAGACGATTAAATGACTGAGCCACCCAGGCACCCTTACAGTAAACTTTTTCTACCAATGTTTTCCCTTATCCCATTTTATAGTCACAGTTTTATCTACTACTTGAAGTAGTAAGTCATAATTACAGCTTTTAATTATGTGGTCTCCACAAATACATAAATACTTATCTGTTTAGTACATTTTATCTCCAAAGATCCTTAGGAGACCTGGTTGTCAAGAAACCTATATGCTCCAGATTTTTCTACCAAATAACTAGACTAGAGGCAAACCTCTTTCAAGGCTTGAAGTAATAAAGCTAACTGGTGAAGGAGACAGTGCCAGAGTGCTGGTTTTCATCCAATGTGCTTTCCAGGCATGCCATATACAATACAGGAGCATGCCTTGGAAAGGTTGAGGACAGAGAAAGCAATCAAGTAAGGTAATCTGTGTGAAAGTACTTAGTAAACACAGTTACTAATACGATTATATGCAGCAGGGCATGGGGGTAGGGTCTATACAATGAAAAGGGCCCTGGATTTAGAATTGGAAGACCTGATCATAACTGTAGCTTAGGAAATGTCATATCACCACTTCAAGAATCAATTTTCCTAAATGTTCTAGAGGTCAAGAGTAATCTTTTTGTCAGAGTGCCTACTACTGAGTGCAGCACATAGTAGGCTCTCAAGAAATTAAGTCCAAGGCTAACAGGTGGCTAGTTCTCTGGTCCTTCACAGGCAGCACGACTGGCTTCCTTTGAAGCCCATAAAGTCTTAGGCAACAGAGTACCCTCAGCCAAACACACTGGTCCAATCCCATTGGCCCCTGCCTGGCCAGCTCCCTGAAGGTAACCTTTCAGCAATATATAGTCTTCCTGATGGAGCGGGCTCTCATGTCAGAGAAGTCACTTAAAAACTAAATCATTATTATAAAACATAAAGAAACATATTCAAGCTATCAGAATATTAAACAGGTTCTGACTCCTATTCAGCATCGTTTTACCCTCTCACTGTGGTTTCCTTCCAGCTGCAATCAATATACATTTTGGCAGAAGAGATGCTAAAGAAAAAACCTTCCAGTTTGTTTCCAAGGATTTCATTTTCCCCTGTACACATAGATCCTATAATAGTGGTACAACAACCACTTTTTCTGTGCTCTGTATTAATTGACCTAGCATTGCACTTGCATTATATAACCCAATTACATAGACTGACATGTAACCCAACCCCCCACATTAGAGGGTCAGAATGGCCACGTGAGCTGCTCCAAGTCCTGCCACTAATGGGTGATACAGCAAACCCCAGGTATACGAATATGGAGACGAACGTGCTTAACAGCACACTGTCTGCCTCCACTTTTTTCAAGATATGTGGAAAAGGAGGTAGCTAGAATTTTGAAGTTAACTCAATGTCCTTCTCATTGTAATATACCTTAATAATTCATTTTGTGCCAACCAAATCAATCCATCGTGAGATATTAAAAAGGTATCTTTAGGGGCGCCTCGGTGGCGCAGTCGGTTAAGCGTCCGACTTCAGCCAGGTCACGATCTTGCGGTCCGTGAGTTTGAGCCCCGCGTCAGGCTCTGGGCTGATGGCTCAGAGCCTGGAGCCTGTTTCCGATTCTGTGTCTCCCTCTCTCTCTGCCCCTCCCCCGTTCATGCTCTGTCTCTCTCTGTCCCAAAAATAAATAAATGTTGAAAAAAAAAATTAAAAAAAAAAAAGGTATCTTTATAATAAGATGAAGAGATTGTATAACCCCAATGAAATCAGTGTGCTTTAAATTAGACCAGGAGTGCCAATGGAGTAGCACTGAATGTGAGCACTTCCTGTTTTAAACAAGCGATAGACTTGCCAAGTGGTTATCTTGGCACTGGGCTAACAGTAGTGAACAGAAAAGGCATGATCCCTCCTCACAAGGACCTCACAGTCTAGCCAGGAGTTAAATAAATCACATACAGACACTATTTAAATATAGGATTATAAATCTTGATTAGTTTTACCAAATAAATGCAGCGGTGTGTGTGTGACATAATTTAGTTTCAGAATAAGGGAAGACAGAGAGACAGACAGATGGGTGGATGATACATCTCACTCTGGTGGAGTGTGAAAAATTGATTGAATAGGCATGAAAACAAGACAGAAGGCAAACACATTGAACATACAAACTAGCAGAAATGAATAAATTGCAAAAAGTACCACAAGTGCTAAAGAGACGTGGATGCATTTGGAGATGGGTGGGGTTAAGGCAAAGGTAGTAACTTGGAGCCTGTGTCTGGAGAGAAAAAGTTATCTCTCAACTGAATGCACAAGTCTTGCCAGGGGTTGAATTTAAAATAAAACATCTATTAGAAATGCAGGAATTTGCGGTGCCTTGGTGGCTCAGTCAGTTGAGCGTCCGACTTTGGTTCAGGTCATGATCTCACGGTTTGTGGTTTTGAAAGGCTTGTGGGTTCGAGACTCTGTGCTGACAGCTCAGAGCCTGGAGCCTGCTTGGGATTCTGTTTCTGTCTCTTTCTCAGTCTCTGTCTCTGTCTCTCTCTCTCTGCCCCTCCCCTGCTCACACTCTGTCTGTCTCTCAAAAATAACCATTAAAAAAATTTTAGAAATGCAGGAATTCACAGCATCAGTTTCAACATCAAGTAGTAATTATATCTTCACTTGTTATCAATTTTCTGTTAGACTTTGGAAAATGGAAGGTAGGTAGGTTTTTACAGATTCATTGAATAGTATGTGCTAAACACAACAGCTTCTAAAGAATCCTGAAAACAATTAAATGTTTAGTTTTTTATCTTGGCATTTTCATCCTCTCATCTTTTGCTTAGGCATGCTACTTTTTTTTAATCTGTAATTTTTAAAACCCTAAAAATAAATCCTGCATTTTTTTAGCAAAGCTGAAATTGCAAGATAACAGCAGATGATCTAAAATAACCTGATCTGGTCACAAACATAGCCCATATCTAACAATTTCCCCTCTATATGTCTGCAATAGGAAGGGTTCTGTAGAGTATAAATGGCTGTAGCATGCATAAGGCTCTGTCTGGTTCACCCATCCATTAGCTGCCACCTTCTGTGATCCTCTGAAAGTTAACTCAAGCCAGTGGCATCAGTCAAGAGTTTCGGCATATTGTACTGAAATGGCAAGTGATCTAATAGATGATCTAACACAAAGGATAATATATTGGGATATAGCTACAGGAAGATAAACCTAGTTCTAAAAATAATATAAGCAGAGTAAATGGACTAGAGTTCCCAGGTGGAGGTTTACTGATTGTGCATTACTTTGACTCACAAAACTGCTAGGGCACTAAATAAATATTTATTGTGTTTCCTACCTTAAAGGCATCTGCAGTCTAGTACACCAATGAATATGGTTAGAGTGTTATTAGTGCTATCATGGACATATATACAGAGTATAATGGGGGCCGAAAGGAAGTTTCATTCAATTCTCCTTGAGACTCAGAGAATAGCTTAACAGAGGTGATAGACATTGAGTTCTGAAGATGAGCAGATGTTTGCCAGGTGGAGGGAGGATGTGTGAAATGGGAGGGAGAACTGGGTTGAGCTGTGTCAAATGTATGACATTTGGCTAGCTAGACTCTATATGGTTATCTCAGATAGGGCCTCAATGAGATCTATTTCACTTGCCAGCTGTATCTTCATCCTAGCATGAACACTGCAATATCATGAGTGTGAAAGTCAGTTTTGAACAAATAAATGGAGGGCATGGAAATGATAGGAGGGAAGGGAACGGTTTAACATACGAAGTGCAAGAATCTAGACTACCCTACAGAGCTTCCAAGAAGATGGTAGGAAAACACCAAGAAGGTTGTAGGAGAGTGATGTGATTATTTTTGTGCTACAAAAAAAAATCTCTTTGGTTGGGGAGTAGATGTACTGGAGGGGACAGAAGTGGAGGTTCAGAGAAGAGATGAAGAGTTAAGAGACCTCGTAGAGATTATACTCTCTGTTTGTTATTGTGTCTGGGTTGGGAAAAAAGGACCCATAGCAGTCAATTATTAAAGACAAAAAGATTGTGGGGCTTTCTATGGAAATGTCATAAATTGCTTATATTCTGTAGCCACCAGTTTCCCAGCTGTCAGAAGCTAACCCAATGCACAGTAGAGGCTCTGGATGAGTAGGTAGAAATGTTCATCATCACTTATCAGCTGTGTGACTTGGAGCCAATTAGGCTATTTAGCCTTTTCCCTTACTGAAAGATAGGCATAAGATACCCTCCCTGGTCCTTTGCACCCTTTCTACAAAGGCCACAGGAGGGATGAATGGGATAGCCCTTTAGAGACTAGAAATACTCTAGTTAGGTGAGAAGCTGAAGGCTGCTGTGAAGTGAAGGCATTCAGCAAAGCATCTCGTGCTTCTTGGCCAACAAAAAAAAAAAGGAAAATTCCAGGACTATGTAAGAAATCTGAAGCTATATAAGCCCACATCCAGTGCTATAATGTCATGTGATTTTAAGTTAAAGGAAGATAACTTTCATTATAAACTGGACTAAAATAAAATTATGAACCCTTAGGTTGCCCTAGAAAGGAACTCATATAGACAAATTCTTTTATTTTCCCAATGAAGAAACTGGGACCTAGGAAGAGAGCTTGGCTTACTCAATGTTACAGCAACTTAATGGCCAAGCCAGGACTAGAATTGACCTTTCTTGACATCCAGTCCAATAGTCTTCTATAATAAGCTGCATGAGTGATCATGATGGGAAACATGGAGGTTTTCTGTATTCCATAGAGCCCTACAATGGTGTGCAAAGGGCTTGGGCTAGGGTGGGAGATGATAAAGAACAACCCTCTCCAACACCTCCCAGCCCAACTGCTTTGAGAAAACTCTTGGTTTGTTTTTAATATTTATTTATTTTTGAGAGAGAGACAGAGAGACAGAGAGACAGAGAGAGAGAGAGAGTCAGAGCATGAGCGGGGGAGGAGCAGAGAGAGAGAGAAGGAGACACAGAATCCGAAGCAGGCTCCAGGCTCTGAGCTGTCAACACAGAGCCCGAGGTGGGACTCGAACCCACAAGCCATAAGATCATGACCTGAGCCAAAGTCAGACACTTAACCACTGAGCCACCCAGGCGTCCTTGGATTTTTTAATAAAAGTATTAAAAAATAAGGTTTTCCTGCTGCCAAAAAGAAAAAGGAAATCACTATAGTGTCAAAACATTGTTTTTTTTTTTCAGCTTGATACAAATAAACCTGAAAATTCCAAGTCAATGAACACATACCAAAATTGTCACTCAAAGCTTGCACTCATGTCTATTTACCTCAAAATCCTGCATACATATCATCAAGCAGCTTGGAAGGTGCATACAGCTTTTCCCCATGACTAATCATCACATGTTACCATTCAAGCACAAGAGGACAGATCAGTGAGAAGGCATGGTTATTTACCAAACTGTTGAAGTGATAACACAAACAGACTTCTTTAAAAGAAATAGAGCAAGAGAGAAGACTGTGTGGGCTTCTTTTAGTCCCCTTTATTCACCAATTTGCTTGAATTTCCATAAATGTTTCAGTTGCCAAGCTTCTGTGCTGCCAAGGAATCCATCTAGGCCATAGAAGCATGCAGCTCAGGCACAAAGATGAAGTTTAGGACCTTTGGCACTTGGCACTAACAAGAAGAATTAGAAGTATTCTACAAGATAAAGGGTTGGCCCTGATCCACTGAGTCCCCTCACCCTGTCTCCCCCTCTCACCTCCATTTCTGAACACAGTTCATGAGCTTCTCCCATGTGTCAGATTCTGGGCAAAGCACGCTGGGAGATACAGAAAAAAATAAGGCATAGATTAGAGCACCATATAAAAGGCAATAAGAGCATGCTTAGAGGTGCAGGTGTCATGCTTTAGCATAATGAGTGATCACTTCAAGGTGAAGGCTCTGGCTAGGCAAAGGTGATGTTTGAACCAAGCCTTGGTAGGAAACTGAGGATCCAAAGAGTATTTTTTATCCATGAAATGAGTAAATCCATATGACTCACCTCCCTGTGTCTCCTTAGCATGAGGAGGTGTCCTCATCATTGATTTACTCTCTACGGGTTACATGTCTGTACCAGCAGGTTGCCTTGAGGAATCCCAGAAAGGGGACAACAACAAAGAAGCCTCTGGTGTTAGCAAGAAAAGTGCAAACACTATTACACAGAATTACAACAGATCTCCTATGTTCATGAAGGCTACACCGAGAGACGTTTCCAAATCACCCAGTCCTCAACTCCAGCTCATTCCACTGTCAGTGCAGGGTATTTTATAACTAGGTGTTCTCACTAAGTCATCACTCTGACATGCAGCTTTGCAGCCCTGAGCATTCACATCCACACTGAAGATTGTTGGTACCCTATCTCATTTCATCCCTAGAACGACCCAAGTGGTGGTTATTGTCCTCGTGACAAATTATTACATGCCATAGACTGTGGTCAGTTGCTTTATAAATAATCGAAACACTATGAATTCTAGAAATGCTGATGCAAAAATCTGGCCAAGGTAATCCACAGAAGGAAGAGGTTCAGCATTTGCGATGCACATTTAGAAACTATACAATCCATCCATATTTCATTATTCACTGGTGAACACTTATTACATCCAATACATTATGTAAAAACAAAATGATAAATAAATGACTGTGAATAGTATGTTAGTTAGAAATCTTGAGTCTGGAGACCTAGCAAGAGGGCCACTCTGTGATTAAAAGACAGTTACTAATCTCTGGGTATCCATTTTCTTCAACAGTGCAAAAGGGGACAGTGCATGGTAGATTTTGTAATCCCTAAATTGCTTTCCACTGCTAAAAATGTCAGTGCTACTAGTAATTTAAAAAAATGCAGTTAGATGGATAAAAGTCCCTGTTAAATAAGTATTCTTCAGTCTGTAAATCCTCAGAGATGCAAATGTTCATTCAAGGAAAGGACCTAAGCTTTTATTCAGCATTAGGTGAGGTACAAGATTTTAATACAGGTGTGCTTTTTTCCTAAAGGAGAGAAAAATGAACTCTGAAGAAAGGGAGAGAGTGGTATGTTTGAGCCTTATGCATAAATGCAGAGGACAGAAGCCTACTGAGGTTTGCAGTTACAGTCAGAGAAAGGGAGTAGAGAAATATACAACAAAGACTTTGGAGGAAGATGGTAACCTTTCTTAAGCTTTACAGCCTTCCCATGTTTTTATTCTTTCTGTCACCATCTGTCTACCAGTGTGATCAGTGTTTTTGTCATCAAAATGGACAGGGCCTGAGTACTTGTCTTTAGGAGCAGACAGGAGAGGCTGAGCTAGAGAAACTGGTATCACCCTGTAGTCAGTGCCAGAGATAGAGTAAGTGGTGGTGGGCGGTGGGGGTGGGTGGGAATCAGGTGAGTGACCGAAGCCTGTGGACAGCCTTAGCACTGGCAGGGATGGAACAGTTCCCGGGATAGAGCATCATCAGCACCCACCTGGGCTGGACAATGGCCCATGACATTGATTATGTGAATAGGCATGGATGTGTAGAGCTCATATTCAGACAGTTTTTCTGTCCTTTAAAGTGAGCAAAGGAAAAAGTCTCTAACCTTTTTTTAAGTGAGAGTATGTAAGAACCCAAGATTTAAGATCATCTATATAGTGACATGTATGATAAACCAATAATTCTTGCATTCATTATTTTCTAAGGTGATCATACAGTTTATTATACAAACTCAGGCACTTCTGGGTCTAGAAGGAGATGCTATTGATTATCACCCTAAGACAAAAGGTATGAACAGGGACATATGTAGTCTCTCTATCTATAAAGTTCTTTGCTCATTACCTACCATTTCACCTGATTCATTTGAAGGGGACAGAATGGAGGTTTTTATGCCTATTTTATAGATGAGGAATCTGATGTTCAGAGAGGCAAAGTGTTTTGCCCAAGACACATAGATAGTAAGCTTACAATACTCAAAAATTAATGATAAAGTAAAATAGATAAAATTCTGATAAAGTATGCATACACATACATAACACTAAAAAATAAAGAGTCCAAAGGTCATATGTGCATATAAAAATAGGTTACTAAAATGTGTGAAATTCAGCCTTCCTCAAAAGGAACTACTTTGCAAGGCACTCAAGAATGGCTAAGCAGATCAGTGAGAACAATCTAGGTGTGTGCAGCGTGGCTCACCGTTCACATTGATTGTGAAGACTTGGTGAGATCCAGCAGTGTGTATCTCCCATACTCCCATAGGGTCCCAAACCCAAGACACCACCTCTGGTGGTCAGGCCCCTCAGGCTGACATATCCTAGGTAATACCAGATGAGAGGTTACACTATTGACAAGTCCTGTTCATGTGAGGAGTTAGAGGATAATGAAGACACCCATCATACATATACAAAACTAGAAGCTCACAAGTATTCTTGACAGTTCAAATAAAAGCATGAATCAGTTCTCTGTCCCCTGTTGTGGTAGGTGTTTGGAATTCTCCACTGGGCCAGTCCCTGAAACAGCTCACACCACTATAAGCCTGAAGAGTAAGCATGATGCTATTAACCAACATAAGACTTCCTAGACAGAACAGGAGACCTTTGGAGAAAGAGGTGCAGAGTCCTAGAAGACTAGAGATGAAAGAAATCTGAGAGAACAGCAGGCCCTCTATTCCCAGAATGGGAAGAGGCCTCAGAATCTATGAGTCTAAGTCAAATTGCAAATTAGAGGCAGAGCTGGCTTCAGGCTTTCATGGTACACAGTTCTCTCAAGTAACTATGCATGGGACTGAATTAGAGTGGATTCATTATATGTGCCTGTGAGCTGCATCATATTTCTCAAAAAATTTGTATGTTGAAATCTTAACACCCAGTACCCTAAAATGTAACCATATTTGGAGATAGGGTATTTACAAAGGTAAGTCAAGTTAAAATGAAGTCATGAAGATGGGCCCTAATCCTCTATGATGGGTATCCTTATAAAAAGGGGAAATTTGAAGACAGACATGTATGCTGGGAAATCACCATGTGAAGATGAAGAGAGAGACAGAGAGAGGCTTTCTCCCACCAAGGAATGACAAGGAAGCAAGCTATAAAAAAGCTGGGGGGAAGGCATGGAAAAGATTTTCCCTCAGAAAGAACCAACCCTGCTGACACCTTGACCTTGGGATTTCTAGCCTCCAAAACTATGAAATGATCAATTTCTGTTGATCAAATCACTCAGTTTGTTGTACTTTGTTTGAACAGCCCTAGAAAACTAGTGCAATGGGTTTGGGACAGACACACAGTTTCTCCAGTGTGTAATCAGTCCCTGGTCTGCAGTCTGGATTTGCTCATTCTGTAGTGATAGGCTGTTTTTCTGGCCCCAACCCAAATATGTGCCACAGAGACGGCTTGACTTTGGACATTATGAAAAGTCCATTACTCTGACACAGACATTAAGGTGGCAGGCGGGAGCACCTGGGTGGCCCAGTCAGTTAAGCATCTGACTTTGGCTCAGGTCATATCTCATAGCTCATGAGTTTGAGCTTTACATTGGACTCTGTGCAGACAGCTCAGAGCCTGGAGCCTGCTTTGGATTCTGTGTCTCCCTCTCTTTCTGCCCCTCCCCCACTTGTTCTCTCTCTCTTTCTCTCTCTGTCTCTCTCTCAAAATTAAAATAAACATTAAAAAATTACAAAAAGAAAGAAGGCATGCCAAACAGTGGCCTCACTCCTTCCTCACCTTTACAACTGTGACCCTCTAGATAATCAGCACAAAATCCCCTCAGTTCCCACTGAGAGTTGACTGAGCCCAGTTCTACAGGCAAACCTGAGTCCAGCATTTATCATAACTTGTGAACTTCTGAGTTAACATGACTTCACCCCTCTGCCCCATTCCTTATGTCACCCCTGAAGAAGGCCAGGCCAGAGAGAACTCTAGATGTTGTACCAGGTAAACTCTAGGACATGAAGTGATATATTCCAAGCTCTGGCCTAGGATGTTTCGGATATACACATAGAGAGAATCCTCTACTCTTGGACCTGTATTTCCAATTGCTTCACTATGAGTAATATTCTCTAATCATTTTACTGGCTACTTGAGTATATAGTCTTTTTTCTTTTTCTTTCAACAGGAAGATGCAAATGACTCCAAAGAGTAGGAAGCTCTAAGTTCGGAAATTGACAAAAAGCCACTTGGTCTGTGCCAGAGCAGACCAGTAGAGATGCAATGTGACCTCACTCTTTCTTTATGTGTTTTAAGGCAAGCTGCCCCTCCCAGAGGCCGGTGGATGATGCCAAAGACAGATTCTGGCAGGTTTTCTGACTTACACGGAGGACGTCCCCTAAGTGGACTCCCTGGCAGTACAGTTCTGAATTAGGCTGCACTGGCCCATAAGCGTGGTGCAGACTGATTCAGACCTCATTCACCGAAGAGGAAACACCAGAATCATTTACAGATTAAGTCCTAACACTACATTCTTGACCAATATGAAATCATTCTACTGCGCCAGCTAGGCCTACTGTCGAAATGCTTTCTAGGTCTACCCTACCAAGAGTAAGACATCCTAAGAATATCTACGCTAGAGCTCCTTCTTCTGGGTGTGCTGTATACAAGTTGCTATCTCAATACTTAACAACGAAATTGTAACTAACATCTACTAGGCCCTTACTAGGTGCTAGGCTAAGTGCCTCAAATGGTTTTCCTCTACTGTGTGCTAATCTTTACAACTCTGTGAGGTACATGCTTTGATTTTTCCCACTTTACAGATGAAGGAACTGAGACAGAGACAGACTGGTAAAGTAAATCGCTCAAATTCACGGAGCTGGTGAACAGCAGGTGCAGAAGGTGGAGCCACGCTGGCTGCAGAGCTCACACTTTTCACCACCACGCTAGCTTGCTTGTCACCCTGGTAGCCCCGACTGTAGCTGTATCTTCCCCTCTGTGAGCTTTCTGAGGTCTGGAACTACTCCTCTCTCTGCCTTGTCCTCTTGTCACCTGCATTCAATGGTTGATGTGGGGTGACTCATCTGTGTCCCCACACCCCAATCAAGAAACACCATCTCCCTGTACTTAACTTTCTCAGTTCCTCTTAGATCATTTAACAGTGTTCTGCCTTACGGTTGTTGGCAAATCTTAAACCTCCGTCTTTTCCTCCCAGTTCATATATGTGCAAAATTCATAGCGGAGCCATGCTTGAAATTTCCCCAAAGCCCACTATATGTCCTTGAGTTTAGTAAGATTTTCTCCATAGACACACGAAATGAATGAAAACAGGGTCAGGTCCATGGCATTATACAGACTCCAGGGCCTTCCTGAAAGCCAATGCAGTTTCAGCTTCCTACATCCACTATAACAGGACTTCTGACACTGCTCACAGGGGATGAGGAGGACCTGGAATTCACTTAAGAGCCCTGGTTCTTAAACTCAAGTATGCTTGAGAATCCTCTTGGAGGGCTTACTGAAACACAGGCTGTTGGGTCTCACCCTAGAGTTTCTGATTCAGGAGGGCTAGGCTGGGGTCTGAAATATGCACTCTTAATAAGTTCCAGGGTGAGGCTAATGTGGCAGGATTGGGGCCCACGCTTTTGAAAAGCACTGTTCTAGAGCTCCGCTTTGGAGAGTAATAAGTATTTTAAGTAAAAAGGAAATAAGTAGATATGTAAGAAGCATCCCAGTGGAGTAAGGTTGTATGTGGCAGAAATACAGGAAGCATGGCAGGTCAGGCTCGCACGGCGAATGTGAGCATCTGCTGAGGCTGGCGTGTGAGATGTGCAAAGTGGGGTGTGGGAAGATAAGCAGTAGACTTGGACTTGACCCAAAAGATAAACAGTTCAGCTCAATCTTTAGATCATAGATTTGGATTTACCTTCTCATTCAGTAAAGCCCTAACCCTCATCAACCCCATACACCTTGGACCACCACACCCCGAGATCAAAACTAAAGGCCAAACATCTTATTGTTCTAAAGATTCTAAACCATGACAGATGATTTGTGTGGCTTCTCCATACAGCTGAACAGGCAGTGGGGCTTTGGAGGTAGAAGGTTAGTGGGTCCTCCAGCTCAGGAAGAAGAATTACTTCCTGAACTGGAGGAGCATAAAACTCTGTCTCATTCCCTTCACCATCAGGTGCACTTGTGCTAGTAAAACACCATATTTTAAAAGATGGAAATAACAAAAGCAAACCTTTCCTTTGGCTCCCGTGTTAGCAAAAGATTTCCATACTGTGGGCTTCTTCTGTCAATAGAAAAAAAAAAATAGGTTGCCCCATGTGTTCTATTCCATCATTGCTAAGAAAGCAGTTTTTAGAAGGCAGAAACAGAGATATGGCAGGGGAGGGATTTCATAGGGCCCTCAGCAACATCTGGAAATAAGCATCACTGCTCCGAATCTTTTGAACAAATAATTGGAGGGAGGGGGGAATGATTAGAAGAGTTTCGCCACATCCAGGCGTAAAACAAAGTGGAAAGAGCGATGCCAGCTACAGAAGGACATGGTACAAAAGGAACAGGAGACTCCACCCAGGGCCCAGGTTGAAAGAGGTAAGGGAGCTGGAGGGGCTACAAACTCAAATGGACTCAGGTGAGGATGCAGGTTGGGAGGTGGGGTAGAAAGGAAAGTGAAGAAGAGGATTATTGCAGGGGTGATTCAGGTCACTACATGGAGAGAGTCAAAGAGGTTAGACTGCGAGGTGAGCTCTGGTGCAGACAGAAGAAAAGCCAACAACTGAAAAGACCAGTGATTGCACAGCAGGAAGCCCAACAGGGGACGTGAGAGGCATCTGAACAGCCCATCCAGACAAGCTCAGGTTCGCAATGTGACTTCCTTCCCTCTCTTTAACCCTAGCTTCTATATTTATAAATGAATGGAATCTTTTAACTTTTCTCGGAGGGTCTCCTAGCTCTCAAGTACATGAGAAGATGCATTCTTGCATCCATTCAGTCTACAAAAAAAAAAAAAAAAAGGCACCCACAATTTGCCGGGTATTTCCATGCTAGAGCCAAAGTAATAATATAGAAAGTGACCCTATCTTTAAGGACCAGATTCATGAGCCACCAGGATCACAGAACAGGAAGACTTAGAGTCTGCCCTAAATTAGGCCTAATAATTTATTTACACAAAGATATTTAATGAGGCCCTGGTGCTGGGCCCAGCTGACCAAGTCCTCAAGTAGATCTGCTGTGTAATAATGTAGTCAGCTCAGGAATGCTCTTCAAACATTTCATTCATTCATCCAGTGTCATTCCTGAGTGTATGCCACTGAGCTCAATACAAACCAGACCATAGAATCTGTGTTTTGTTGTAAATCATAGAGGCGAGAAGGGCACTGTCAGAAGACGGGCAGTGAGGTGTCCATTTCAGGAGACAAGGTAAGAGGTAATGAATGTCTGAACTGAGACAGTAGAACCAGAGGGACACCATGATTTAAACTAGAGATAAGAGGGGTGCCTGGGTGGCTCAGTCAGTTAGGTGTCTGATTTCAGCTCTGGTCATGATCTCATGGTTCATGGGTTCGAGCCCCACATCGAGCCTGGAACCTGCTCTGGATTCTGCCTCCCTCTCTCTCTGCCCACCCCTGCTTGAGCTCCATCTCTGTCTCTCAAAAATGAATAAATGTTAAAAAAAATTATTAAAAACTGTAATATATTAAAATTAATATATAATAAAATATTATTAAAATATTTTAATAAACTAGGGCTAAGAAAGGGGTGCTTCGGGTCAGTGGGGGCAGGGGCTCCTGACGATGACCCTAAGTTTCCCATAGATTGTGGCCCCATTTGGCAAGTTGAGAAAATGGGCAGGGGAATGATCAGGGAGAAAATGAGAAACTCCATCAGAGCCAGTAAAATTTGAGGTGCTTTGGGTCTGAAGTAGGGGAGAAAACTCTGGACTAGAGACATACAAGTCACAAGAATACAGGAGGCACTGGAGACTAGGAGCAGATGACATCTTCAAGAGAGAAGGGCTAGAGGTCTCCATCCCCCTTGTCCCTTCCCCCCAAAATACAAGGTCTAGCAGCAGAGGGCTCCTACTTTTAAAAGTTGCTCCTTGACCAAAAAGATTTAGAAAGGAAAAAAGAAAGTTCATGAAGAAGGAAAAATGTCAGCTAGCTGGAAGGCATGTTTTTGTTTTTCTTTTTCTTTTCTTTCCCAAGCATTATACAAATCCTCCTTTTAGCTTAAGCAAGTAACTAAAGGGATACAGGGAGCAATGGTCACTACCTACTGGCTCACCATACAAGCTCCTTGGCATCATAAATATCATTTAGTCAGCCCCATCCCTAAGCCTAGAAAAGGAAGAAGAGGGGCATGGCTAGGGTTATGATATGACGATCTCAGGTTTTCTTTACATTTCTTTTGATTTGTACCAGGGGGGAGAAATCTCAGAATGTTTCATAGACATTCTAACAGTCCCAGCATGTGATGCTATTCCTGTCCCCACTCTTTTTATAAAAATGGAGGGGTTAAGACAGTGGGAAATAGGACTGTTTCCCCCTCATCTTCTCATGAGCTGATCAAGAGTCAGAACAAAGCCAAAAGCCAAGGTCTTGATTTTTTTTTTATAGAACAAGGTTTCGCTAGGTCAGGAGAAATGGTAACACACACCCCAAGCTTTATGTTTCAGTAACTCCTCCAGCAATGGTCTAGAAAGCCTTTCATGAACCAGGTGGCAGCCTGGAGCAAGCAAGGTGAACAGCAGACGTCCGACATCCTCTACTATGAGCTCCTTAACACACACGTGTTTGAGTGCACACAAACATGTGTGTTTTCTCTTCCCCACGTCCCTCCAACCCCTTCCCTTTTTTTTTTTCCTCACATAAATGTAGATCTTGTAAGGCATTGTCCACCCTGGTTTCAAATCTCTGGCCCTGAGGCAAGAAAACCCAAACCTGGTCCGATTTCAGTTCCACCTCTAATGTTTACTAGTTACAGTCTTGGATGATGTCCTTCACCTCAGGACTTGTTTCCTCATCTCTCAAGGGAGAGGTTGGGACTAACTCAGCTCTAAGTTTCATTCTTCCCTCAATAATAGATGAGGTTCCACTGACTAAGACTTATTTCATCTAAAACATAATGTTCTGGAAATTAGGGTATTGTATGATAAAGAATGGGTCTGGTCTTTGCCCTGGGTTCCTGTCATGGAGGTGCTAAACCCCTGGAATTTTCCAAATGATAAGAATGCCTTTGTTATTCATGGTGGGCCCTTGAACTACACCTGAGTTTAAGCTAAGGCAATAACTCATGACTGGAGCTGGCTGTTCCAGAAAGACCAACTAAGTGATTAGAGGGTTAGGACTTTGAGGTACAGTTCAAGAGGAGAGGGAAGCTGGAGAATAAGTCATTCATATGATCAGTGTTTCAATCAATCATGCCTCAGTAATGAAAACCTAATTAAAAACTCTGGACACTTAGGCTCAGGTAAGCCTCTTCACCGGAGAACACACCAATATGTCAGGAGGGTGGCATTTCTGATCCTACAGAAAGACTGCCAGGAAGGTCCATGTTTGGACTCTCAGACCTAGTCTTATGAGTCTCTTCATTTGCTCCTGATTTAGATCCTTTATAATAAAGCTATAAGCCAAACAGCAATGCTTTCCTAAATTCTGTGAGTTGTTCTAGCAAATTATCTAAATCTGAAAGGTGTCATGGGAAGACCCTCTGAATTTGTAACCAGTTGGTTAGAAGTGAAGGTGTCCCGGGGAACCCCAAGACAGTCTTGTTGGAGACTATGCCCTAACCTGTGGAATGGATGTGAACTGCAGGCGGTTAGCGTCAGAAATTGCAGTGTTGCTTGTGATACACCTGTTGGACAATAATTATAATTTGCATATGTCCTTAGACAAATGAATAGACCCCACACACCCACAGTGATCTCTGACATACAGTTGGTGCTGTGCTCTGGCAGCAGCAGATCCTAAGTGTTACATGATCACAAGAGATCAGCTGCTGCCATCCTCTTATAACATCATGGTGATCTTGGTGTGATGGATGACATGAAAACTTCTTCGAGATGTCAAAGAGGACACATTTATCTGCACTAGCACCTCCTAACAGGGCTTTAAAAAGAAACGTTCCCCTGCTATATTAAGCAGCCGTTACAAAGTTTGAAAAAAAATTCTAGGGGGTAGCAGCCATCATTTAGGAGTTGACTAAAGCCCTGCCTAATACATCATCTCTTTAACCACTACTCTGTGGGGCTTATTTTTATCATTCTCAAGCAGTTCAAATGTTGGCCATCCATAAAATTCATTTCTTTTTTTCCTTCCTACAGGCACAAGGGACAGAATTGAAATCACTGATACAACTGAGCCAAAATAAATTTCAGAGTATCTTTTTGTTCTAAGGCAAACTCAATCTCTAAACTCCTGTGTGCAGTTATAAACATCAATTAATTTATCACCACTAGAAGCAAAAAGGAGAGAATCTGGCATTCTTTTTGGAAAGGTCAAACTAAGTTCTAGAGCCATTTTCATCATCCATGACTATTAAAGACCACAATCCTACCTCAGTGGTTGTGTCCCTCCCAAATTCAAGTGTTGAAGCCCTAACCCCCAATGGCATGGTATTTGGAGATAGGGTTTAGGCAGGTAATTGGGTTTAGATAAAAACATGAAAGTGGGGCCCTCATGATGGGATTAGTGCCCTTGAAGAAGACAGACAGACTGCTACCTGCTCCCTGTCCAACTCCACATATCTATCTCTTTATCTCTCATGCTGTTGCACCAAGGAAAGGCCATGTGGCTGTGTAGTGAGAAGGTGGTAATCCACAAGCCAGAAAGCAAGACCTCACAGGAACCAAACCTTGCTAGCACCTTGATCGTGGACTTCCCAGCCTCCAGAACTATGAGAAATAAATGTTTGTTATTTAAGCCACCCAATCTATGGTATTGGGTTACGGCAGCCTAAGCTTACTAAGACAGCAATATTCAAATTGTGTGTTCTATGAGTCACCTTGGGGGTGATTGCTCTCTAGGCAACATCTTGGGATCCTCACCCTGAGATTCTGAATTAGTAGGTCCAAGTTGAGTCCGATAAATCTGCATGATTCAAGCTTTCCAGGAAATCCTAACACAGGTGATCTGCAGAAACACCAAGGAACCCTTTGGATTGCTTCTCCCCATAGGTCACCACTGGCACGGCACAGCACATCCTGTCCACAGCTGACTGTGTTCATGGAGCTAAAATGGAAACCTACATCAGACCACCAGCTCTGTGGTATATAATGTCGGTGAGAAGTGAGTAATCATCACGGGTGATATGTTATAAAAACTGATCAAAGACTCCTCGACTCTGCCCCATGCCAATCAAGACCAACTGATCGTGGTTTGTTTTTTCATTTAGAAAAAGGTCAAGCAGCTGCCTGTTTGCTTTTTTCTCTCCAGGGCCATTTTAGGAAGTTCATCTGCTCTAAACAGCTGCTCACAAGCAGAATTGATCCTTGCAGAAAAATGACTGTAGGACCCCACTCCAGAGGTGACATATGTTAAACTATTTTCCACTTTTTGCTTTCCTTTGATGGAAAAGAAAATATGAATAGTAGCTTCTTCTTTCAATAATTAAAAATTAAGGTAAAAAAGTATTTTGACAAATCACATTTCCATAAAGTGTTACATTTATGTTGCCCTTTTTTTTAGTCATTATCATGACATACCTTTATAAAGCACTTTTAACAGGAATCAAAGAACTCAACTCCCTTATGCATTCAACATTTTATAATTTAAAAAGTTCACATATCTTTCATGGTCTCCATGATGATCCTTGCAACAGACAAGGTATATAATATTATCCCAGGTTAGATAGTGTTAAACCTGGACACAAATGAGGGGTATGGCCTGGGTTCAAATCTCAGCTCTTCTACTTAACTTGCTATGTGGCCTCAGGTAACTTAACCTGTTGTGACTCAGTTTCCTCATCTACAGAATGAAGATAATAGGGCCCGTCTCACAGTATTGTTATTAACAAACTAATTATTTCTAAAGTGTCTGCCTCATAGTAAATACTATGTGTGTGTGCATGTGTGTGTGTGTGTGTGTGTGTGTGTGAAAGTGTGTGAAATAAAATTAAATTCAATGAGCACTGAGCATTTGAGTATTCACAACATGTCAGGTCCTGAATGAGGATGTGGACATAGGAGATTTAAGCCATAGTCTCTGACCTCAAGGAGCTCTGAGAGGAGTGTTGAGAGGGAAACAGAAGATTCTACAAACATAAGACAACTTCTTTGGTACCATGAGACAACAGCCAGAGCAAAATGGACTGGGGGAATGGAAGGGAAGGAGATAGGGGCAGGTATTAATTACTACAGGGCACAGTACTAGAGGAAGAGCAGGAATTTGCCAAGTAAACTGGAGGGATATGACAGGGAACAGTAGGTGCTCAGGACAAGGGTGCAATATGTGTGAGCAATAACAGTACTGCCATATCTTTAGTGTTTGTTACATATACAAAAACTACTGTATTTAATAGTTTATCTGCATTTTACTGGAACCTGACAATAATACTTCAAGGTTGGCCCCACTATGATGGCTTTAGAAATGAAGAACTTAAAGCTTAGAAAGGCTTATGATCTATTTTTCTAGAACATACCATAAGTGGCAGAACCCATCTGTCTCCAAGACTGGAGCTGCACAGGCTGTTTTCAGGGGCCCCTGAGTCCTGGAGGCAAGTCTGTGGCACAATCAGATTTTGTGAAGAAAGTAGAGGAAAGAGCTAGAAAGAGGTGGGGGGTAAAGAGAATGATGGGCTCTTTTGATGGGCTGAGTTTGTTTTTAAATAGGATAGACTTGAGCACGTTAATAAGCTGAGAAGTCAGCAGAGAGAGAGGATGAAAAACCAGAGACACAAGAAGGTGCCAACACAGCATCCCACAAGACACAGAAGGTGACAGGACCCAGGGTAAAGGTTGATAAGCTTAGAATGAAGGGTCAACTTTTGTTCTGAGCAAGGAGGAGGGAATAAAGGCACAGGTAGAGGCAAGTTCATATATGATGAAAGGGGTGGGAAAGTTGGGATCAGACCACAACGTAGGCCTATATGACCTTAGGAAAGTCACCGGAGTTAATGGAAGATGCTCCTGCCCCTCCCTCTCCCCACAGTGAAGGATCCAGGGTGACCCCACCATTGTCCTTCACCACCTTATGCCCCAGGTACTCTGAACATGATGCAGCTGTTTACTAAAATATTAACTTACATCTGTTCTTCTCCTTTTCCTTTGCTATTTGAAGTAGGTCACTTAAAGTAGTATTTCCTTGACTCAGGGATTTTTTTTCTGGTGAGGAAAACAGAAGCTATCTGAAGGTCTTAGCTCTTGGAAAAGAATGAAATCATTGAGGAGACTATGAAATGGGTCTCCTTAGAACATCTAGATGGGGAGAGGGGATGATGTTCCCTCAGGACTAAAGACATTTGGAGGAGAGTGCTGATGTGGAGCAGGATAGAGGCAAAGAGCAGTACTCTGGGGAGCAGAACCCGAGACAAGAAGATCTCTTGATAGCAATAAAGATGTGCATGCCTCAGGCATGGCAAGTCCTCCATAACAGTGGTCAATGACCACAAACGCTCTGGGGCTCATCAGACCCAGGTAAGGCCCTTGATTCCATCTGGAAAAGGCAGTAAGACCCGATAATGAATTACCACCAGCCATGGAGCATCAAAGTCCAATTTAGGCTGATTTAATTGGAAGAAGAGAAAGGCAGATTTCTTTTGCATCTGAGTTAGTAGGTAACAAGCCACATTCAATACACTGTTCATTTGCTGTTCCAAATACAAACCTGCATTTTCTTCTTGTCTCTGCTCACCCTGTGACCTTCCCTACTCTGGAGATTCTGAATGCCCGGTGCCTGCCTTCTGTCCAGAAAGAAAGCAAATGCCCCCTCCTGGATTGAGCCTTTATTCTTTGAGTGGGAAGAAGAATGTCGCTTTGTCTCCCATTATAGTTTATCCTATTACATATATGTGTATTCCATTAATCTGCAGGCCCTGAGAGGATCTCATTCATCACTGAGTCCTTCCTACCACCTACTACAATTGAACTTTATGCACACATAGTAGGTTCACAGGAGGTAAATCATTTGTCACTGAAAAAATTAACTAACAAAATATGAATATTCAATTTGAGATTAGTAAGCTTCAATTACTTAAAGAATTATAGCTCAGGATCTATGAACCACCTTTAAAATTCTGTTAGAATTTTTCTTCACTCAGAACATGATTCGTATAGATAAAGCACTGTTTACCCACTAGACTCAGTTTTACCTATCAGGTCAATATGTCAGCAAAGAATAAAGTACTCACTTTTTAAGTGTCATCTAAGTGACATCTAAACATAGTGGTTTTTTTTAAGTTTATTTTATTTATTTTGAGAGACAGAGCACACAGGGGGAGGGGCAAAGAGGAAGGAGATAAAGCATCTCAAGCAGGCTCCACACTGTCAGCACAGAGACTAACATGGGCTTGAGGGCACGAACCATGAGATCATGACCTGACATGAAATCAAGAGCCTGATACTTAACCGACTGAGCCACCCAAGCACTCCTAAGCATAATTTTATATCCTTCAAACGGGAATGCTAACATTTTCAAAACTGTAGTAAGCCCTGAAAAATGGTGGCTGGGAATCTCTCTGCAGACACAATTGAACATTATTTTTTTTAATTTTTTAAATATTCATTTATTTTTGAGAGAGTGAGCATGCAAGCAGGGGTCGGGGGAGCAGAGAGAGGGAAGAGAGAGAGAAAGCCCAATATGGGGCTTGAACCCACAAATCATGAAGTCATGACCTGAGCCAAAGTCAGACGCTCAACCAACTAAGCCACCCAGGTGCCCCAACATAAGAGAACTTCATACACATATTTTTCTGTGCTACTAAACCAAGCATCATCTGTTGTCTTATAACCATGGGCAAGAGCGGAAAAACCCATTTGCACTCATCAGAATCTCCCAGCTGTGTTCCCTTCATTGTCTTGCTCCAAGTTTTACCCCTTTCTTTTAATGAAGCTGGCAAGTTTTTGCAGAGAAGCCCAGTGCAAGTGACTGATGCCAGCATTTCTTATCAGATTCACTCATTATTGGCTCCACGTGGGCAATGCTGCAGAGCTTTCCAAGGTGTTTGAATTTCTGGAACCAACAAGCAGACAAGGAAGGGGCCCAAGACAGCTGAAGAAAACAAGAGAAGGTGATAGTCCAGCCTCAGGAAAGAAGGGTTGCTTTTCTTTCAAAAGCTAGCACATCAAGGGTAAGTCACAAAGGGATCATGGTGTGAGAAGAAGTGACTGCAGTTGGGACCCTGCTGGATCAGGAGCCATAAAGCCTGACCATGAGTTCAACTTCCCTATTGCTCAAGTGGGTGACCTTGCCTCAGTCACCCAACCATGCTGATCTTCCATTTCCTTACTGTAATGAGGAGAAATGATTGTCCTAGGTAACTTATAACAACACTTCTTCAACTTTACAGGGCTAAGGGGCTTAGTAAACGCAAATTCTAGCTCAGTAGGTCTGGGTGGGGCATTTCTACCAAGCTCCTGGGTGACACAGATCTGCTGGTTTGTAGAATTCATTTTGATAACAAGGCCATATAGATTATGGAGGAGACTGAACGAGGCAAGGGAAAGGGAAATACTATTTAAAGTGCCATGTATTAAGGAAAGCTATTATGATTAGCAATAATAGGAATAGGTGCTTTCTGTGGGTCTACTTCAGTACAGCATTTCCTAGAGTTGTTTCCCCCAAAGATCTGAACCTGTTTTTAAGGGCTTCCCTCCCCTTTCCTACCTCTCAGTTTATTCTCAGTGCAGTTGGTTCCAGCCCAAGGGCTGTCTTCTCCCACTGACAGAGCAGTGGGATTAGGTTTTTCCAGAAGGCAGCAGGCTTATGCCATGATTTAGCAATGCAATGAATTCCCAAAGGTTACTGTGTGTGTGTGTGTGTGTGTGTGTGTGTGTGTGTGTTGAAGGAGCCTGAGGAACCTTGTGGAAAACAAGCTCTTTTAAAAATGAAACAGGCTCTGGATCTCCAGCAGTTTCTCCAGAGGTATCCATTGGATTCACGTTGCTTTTAGAAACAGGTGCACACAGGATTTCACCCCTTGCGAACTTGTTTACATTTCTGTCTCCTCCATTAGCAATGTGAGGCTCTTGCCATATCAGAAGAGATGTTTATATTTTCTAAGGGGAAATTATTGGTACTGTCCCAAATTTCTGGGATACAAGGGCATTCACAGGTCAATGCCCATCTCAAAATTCCAGAGCATTCATTGTTAACCCTACAGACCCAACTGTTAATTGTCTGAAGGAACTAGTTATGGCAGAAAGCACTTCATGCAAAGGAAAGGGTGGATCGAATTGTCTAGGGGGTGTTCTCTTGTGCATCTGAGATTTAGACTGTGATGGAATCCACTAGTCAGGAGAAATGGGGCATGAGGATGAAGATGTACGTTGGCCTCACCAAACCTCACCTCCAGCACTCTCTCTTTCACTGACCCCACAGATTTCCTTACTGCTCAGCAAACCTGCCAGGCACATTCCCACCTCCAGAGGATTTGTATTTGTTGTTCCTTTGCTTGCATGGCTTTATTCCTTACCTAATTCAGGTCCTTGTCCAAATGTCACCTCTTCGTTCAGGCCTTCCATGACCCACTTAATCAAAATTCAAAATAAACCCTTCAATGTCTCCTAGCATTTCTCTACCCATATTTCCTGCTTTTTTTTTCATGGTACTTTTTAATATCTGACATTAAATGTTTTACTCATTTGGTAGTTTCTCCCCTATCACAAAAGACAAACCTCATGAAATCAGGAAATTCTGTTGGTTTTCTTCACTTTTCTCTGTAGACCAGTGCTTAGCATATTATAGGTCTCAAGAACAACTGGCAAATGAATAAATAAATCTTTTAATCAATTACCTAATTAATTAGTAATGGGGTTTCTAAAGTATTGAATCTCAGGCAATGCAGTTGCTCATCACAACAATATATATGAAGGAGAGCAGTTCAAGATGGCAGCATAGGAAGACGCTGAACTCCCCTCTGCCCATGGACATACCATATCTACAACCACATACAGAACAATTCCTCTCAAAAAGACCTGGAAACTACCTGAATAGCTCCTCTACAACAAAGGATAAAATGGCCACATCAAGACCACTAGGAGAGGCAGAGACATGGTCTTGCCAAAAAACTTCCTGTCATGGTGACCCATAATCAGGATGTTTCTCACAAATACAAAGTTTCTCCCTGAGGAGCAAGAGGTTCATGACCCACATCATGCACTCCAACCCTTGGGACATGCACCAGGGAGAAAAGCCCCCAAAATATCTGGCTTTGAAAACCAACAGGGCTTGTGTCCAGAAGACTCAAAGGACTGTAGAGAACTGAGATTCTGCTCTTAAAGGGTTCACACACAGGCTCACTTACCCCAGGACCCAGCACAGAGGCAACAGTTATAAAAGAGCCTGGACCATATGTGAAGGAGATTCATTTGCTGATCTTAAAGAATCTGCCAGAGGGGCAGGGACCCACTGGCACTCTTCTCAGGGACAGAGATGCTGCTGGGCACCATTTTTGCACTCTCTACCTTGCTCATGCCGGTGAAGGCATGTTGCATTGCTAAAGCTTGTGGGCATGCCCCATCCCTGTGCTTTCCCGTTCCCCTACTGGTAGATGGCCCCCAGCTCTTCTGTTGCCTCACTAAAGCCTGTAGACAGGCACAGTCCACACAGGGGACAGCCCTTGAGCACCTGGCTCTGGTGGCCAGGGAGGGCTGAGTTTCTGGGCCCCATGGAACTGAAACAATCAGAGAGATAGTTCTTGGCAGGCTACCACGCCCAGGCACCATATAGACAGCCGACTGAAACATACTCCCAGTCCTCCTACGTAAAAGGCCTATTTACTTGGCCTGGAGCATCAGCCTAAGGGGCAAGTTTCAGGTTTGCCACACATCCAGAGGGAATGTAGGGAATGTAGACCAAGAGGATGCCATCTTTGCACTCTTCCTTAATTGTGCTGTATCTTGCCAGTGCCTACCAGAGAAGAGCTTATACACTTGTCTGAAGCCCTGATTTTTATAACTGTCAACAAGAAGACACCTCAATATTGCCTGGTCTAGAGGCCAGTCTACTTTACGATTGTGCTCCTATAGGACGGTATATATTTACATATTTTAAAAGCTGCTGTCTAAGGGTCCAGCTTCCAATCAGCTTAAAACTACATGCTGGCTGAGATCTCTCCCTTTGGAACACTGACAGATGTTGGCACACCTTCTACAACTAGGACCTATTAAAAATATATCAGGCGACTTAGACATTCACAAAAGTTTGAGGGACAACCAACAACTAGGGCAAGTTTGAAAACTAAAGTTCATCTCTTACACAAAGCGACTCCTTTAAGACTGGAGGTAGCTGTTTTTGCCTAATACATGGAAGCAAACGCATGGAGTCAAGAAAAACGAAGAACCAGAAATATGTTCCAAAAAAAAGAACAAGCTCACACACTGGCCGGGGCGGGGGGGGGGGGGGGGGGGGGAGGTACATTAAGGAAACAGAGATAAGGAATTTACCTGAAAAAGAGTTCAAAGTAATGGTCATAAAGATGCTTACCAAACTCAGGACAAGAATGGATGAACACAGTAAAAATGTCAACAAAAAGATAGAAAATATAAGAAAGTACCAAACAGGCGTCACAGAGATGAACAATACAATAGCTGAAATGAAAAATACACTGGAGGCATACAACAGTAGACTAGATGAAGCAGAAAAAAGGATCTGTGATCTGGAAGACAAGGGCAGTAGAACTCACCCAAACAGAGCAACAAAAAGAAAAAAGAATTTTAAAAAGTGAAGATAACTTAAGGGACCTATGAAACATCAAATAGAATAACATTCACATTGTAGGGATTCCAGATGGAGAAGAGAAAGGGGTAGAAAACTGTTTGAAGAAATAATGGCTGAAAACTTTCCTAACCTGAGGAAGGAAACTGACATCCAGATTCAGGACACCCAGAGAGTTCCAAATAAAAATATCCCAAATGTCCACACCAAAATGCACAACTAAAATGGGAAAAGTTAAAGAGAGAATCTTAAAAGCAGCAAGAAAATCAATTTGTTATATACAAGGGAACTCCCATATGATTATCACCAGATTTTTTAGCAGAAATTTTGCAGGTCAGAAATGGGTAGGATGATAAAATCAAAGTGCTAAAAAGGAAAACTTCCAATCAAGAATATTCTACTCAACAAGGTTATCATTCAGAATTGAAAGACTGATAGTTTCCCACAAAACAAAAGCTAAAGGAGTTCATCACCACTAAACTGGCCTTACAAAAAAATGTTAAAGAGACTCTTTTAAGCTGAAAAGAAAGGACACTAATTAGAAACAAGAATACATGTGAAAGTAAAAATCTTGCTGGTAAAGGTAAAAATACAGTAAAAGTAGTGGATTAATCACTTACAAAGCTAATATGAAAGTTAAAAGAGATAAATAGTAAAAATAACTCTAATAATTAGTTAAGGGATAAACAAAAAGGTGTAAAATGAAAAACAGAAACATGCAGTGGATAAAAATGTGGAGTTTTTAAAATGTGCTGAAACTTAATTTGTTAATAAATATTTATTTATTTATTTATTTATTTATTTATTTATTTATTATATGTTGTTATATGTGAGTCAGTCAGTAACCACAAAGCAAAAACCTACATACACAAAAGATAATGAGAGGGGTGCCTTGGTGGCTCAGCTGGTTAAGCATCTGACTCCTGGTTCTGGCTCAGGTCACAAACTCACGGTTTGTGAGTTCAAGCCCCACATCAGGCTCTGCACTGTTAGTGCTTGGGATTCTCTCCCTTTCCCTCCTCTCCGGACCTTCCCCACTCACTCTCTCTGTCTCTCAAAATAAATAAACTTTAAAAAATACAAGATAATGAGAAAGGAATCTAAGCATCACACTAAAGAAAGTCATCAAACTACAGGGGGATAAAAACAAGAGAGGAAGAAAAGAACAGAGAGGAGCCAAAAACAACCAGAAAACAATGAACGAAAAGGCAATAAGTACATATCTATCATTAATTACTTAAATGTAAATGGACTAAAGTCTCCAATCAAAAGAGATAGAATGGCTAAATGGATAAAAGAAAAAAGGCAAGACCCATCTATATGCTGCCTACAAGAGACTCACTTCAGATGTAAGGACACACACAGACTGAAAATGAAGGGATAGAAAGAGATGTTTCATGGAAATGGGAATCAAAAGAAAACTGGGGTAGCTATACTTACAGCAGACAAAATAGACTTGAAAACAAAGACTGTAAAATAAAAAATAAAAGATAAAGATGGACATTATATAATGATAACATTCGTAAGAAGATATAACATTTGTAAATATATACCCAAGATAAGAGCACCTACATATATAAATCAATTAATAGAACAAAATGGAAAAATTGTCAGCAATACAATTATAATAGGGGATTTTAATACTGCACTTGCAACAAAGGATAGACCATCCACACAGAAATCAGTAAGGAAACACTGGCCTTGAACAACACATTAGATTAGATGGATCTAACAGACATATACAAAATATTCAATCCAAAAGCAGCAAAATACACATTCTTCTCAAGTGCACAAGGGACATTCTCCAGGATAGAACATATGTTAGACCACAAAATAAGTCTCAATAAATTTAAAAGAATTAAAATCATATCAAGCATCTTTTCTAACCACAATAATATGAAACTAGAAATCAATTATAAGAAGAAAACTGGAAAAATCACAAACGTGGAAATTCAACAATATACTACTAAACAATTGATGAGTCAACAAAGCAATCCAAGGATACATTTAAAATATATATAATTTGAGACAAATGCAAATGGAAATACAAACATACCATCAGCAGTTCTAAAAGGGAATTTCATAGAGATACAGGCCTACCTCAAGAAATAAGAAAAATCTCAAATAAACAGCCTGACTTTACAATCTGTTCCTAAGAGAACAATGAACAAATGAAGCCATAGTTAGTAGAAGGAAGGAAATAAGAATATGAGGTCATAAATAAATAGAATGAAACTAAAAAGAATAGGAAAGATCAATGAAAGTAAGAGCTAGTTCTTTAAAAGATAAAATTGGCAAAGCTTTAGCTACACTAGGAGAAAAAAGAGAGGAGCCTCAAATAAATAAATAAGAAATGAAAAAGGAGACACTACAATTCATACCAAAAACCACAAAGGAACACAAGACACTACTATGAGCAATTATATGCAAACTTATTGGACAACTTAAAAGAAATGGATAAATTCCTAGAAACATATAATCTTCCAGAACTGAATTATGAAGAAATAGAAAACCTGAATGAACTGATTACTAGTGAGGAGATTTAGCAAACTGAATTCAACAATACATTACAAGGATCATATACCATGATCAAGTGGAATTTATTCCAGAGATGTAAAAATCATTCAACATCTATAAATCAATGTAATATTATCACATAAACAAAAAAAGGATAAAAATCATATCATTATCTCAATAGATGCAGAATAAATTTTTGACAAGATTCAACATGCATTTATGATAAAAACTCTCAGTAAAAGTGGGTATAGAGAAATCAGAACATAAAAAAGTCCATATATTACAAACCCACAACCAGCATCATACTGAACAGTGAAAAGCTGAAAGCCTTTCCTCTATCATCAGGAACAAGACAAGAATGCCCACCCTCACCACTTCTATTTAACATAGTATTGGAAGTCCTAGCCATAGTAATTAAGCAAGAAAAAGAAACTGGAAAAAAAGAAGTAAAACTGTTATTATATATGGACAACATGATATTATATATAGAAAACCCTAAAGACGCCACACAAAGCTGTAAAAACTAATAAATTCAGTAAAGCTGCAGAGTATGCAAACAACATTTTTACAAAAAGAAGAGAGGGAAACAAAACCTCAAGAGACTCTTAATGATAGAGACCAAACTGAGGGTTGGTGGATGGAGGTAGATGGGAGATGGGCTAGATGGGTGATGGATACTAAAGAAGGTATTTGTGATGAGCACTGGGTGTTATATGTAAACTCTGAATCCTTGAAATCTACTACTGAAACCAATATTGCATTGTATGTTAACTAAAATTTAAATTTAAAAAATGTTGTATTTCTATATACTAACTATAAAATATCAGAAAAACAAATTAAGAAAATAATCTCATTTACAATTGTATCAAAAAGAATAATACACGTAGGAATAAGTTTGACTAAGGAGGAGAAAGATCTGTACACTGAACACTACAACAATAATGAAAGAAATTGAAGAAGACACAAATAAATGAAAAGACATTCCATGCTCATGAATTGGAGGAATTAATATTGTTAAGATGTCCATAATACCCAAAGCAATCTATAGATTCAACGCAATCCCTATCAAAATTCCAATGACATTTTTCACCAAACAATAGAGCAAACAATTCTAAAACAATTCTAAAATTTCCATGAAACCACAGAGCATCCTGAACAGCCAAAGAAATCATGAGAAAAAAGAACAAAGCTGGAAGCATTATGCTCTCTGATTTCAAACTATATTACAAAGCCATAGTAATCGAAATAGTATGGTATTGGCATAAAAACAGGCACACAGATCAATGGAACAGAACAAAAAGCCCAAAAATAAACCCATGCTATATATGGTCAACTGATTTATGACAAAGGAGGCAAGAAAATACAATGGGGAAAGGACAGTCTCTTCAAGAAATGGTGGTGGGAAAACTAGACAGTCACATGCAAAAAAAAAAAAGAAAGAAAATAGATTAGTATCTTACACCATATACAAAAATTAACTCAAAATGGATTAAAGACTTCAATGTAAAACCTGAAATCATAAAGCTGCTAGAAGAAAACACAGACAGTAAACTCCTTGACATCAATCTTGGCAATTATTATTTTTTGGATCTGACTCCAAAAGCAAAGGCAACAAAAATAAAAATAAACAAGTAGAACTATATCAAATTAAAAAAAAAAACTTCACAGGAAAGGAAACCATCAGCAAAATGAAAAGGCACCCTACTGAACGGGAGAAATATTTGCATAATTTGCAAATAATATGTCAAATAAGGGGTTATTATCCAAAATATGTAAATAACGCATACAATTCAATAACAAAAACACAATCTACTTAAAAATTAGGCAGAGGATCTAAACAGTTTCCCAAAGAAGATATACAGATGTCTGACAGACACATGAAAAGATGCTCAAAATCATTAATCACCAGGGAAATACAAATCAAAACCAAAATGAGCTATCACCTCACATCTCTTAGAATGGCTATTATCAAAAAGACAAGAAATAGCAAACGGTAAGAATGTAAAGAAAGGAGAACCTTCGTGTACTGTTGGTGGGACTGTAAATTGGTACAGCCACTATGGAAAACAATATAGAGGTTCCTCAAAAAACTAAAAATAGGGGCGCCTGGGTGGCGCAGTCGGTTAAGCGTCCGACTTCAGCCAGGTCACGATCTCGCGGTCCGTGAGTTCGAGCCCCGCGTCAGGCTCTGGGCTGATGGCTCGGAGCCTGGAGCCTGTTTCCGATTCTGTGTCTCCCTCTCTCTCTGCCCTTCCCCCATTCATGCTCTGTCTCTGTCCCAAAAATAAATAAATGTTGAAAAAAAAAATTTAAAAAAAACTAAAATAAAACTACCATATGATCCAGCAATTCCACTTCTGGGTATTCATCCAAAGAAATTGAAAACACTAATTCAAAAGGATATCTGTACCCCTATGTTCACACAGCATTATTTACAATAGCCAAAATATGGAAACAACCTAAATGTAATGGATGAATACATAAAGAAAATGTAGTATATGTACACAATAGAATGCTACTCAGCCATTAAAAAAAAAAAGAATGAAATCTTGCCATTTGTGGCAACATGGAATGACCCTGAGGGTATTAAGCTGAGTGAAATAATCAGACAGAAAAAAGACAAATACTATATGATTCCACTTACATGTGAAGTCTAAAAAACAAAACAAAACAAAATTCATTGATACAGAGAAGAGATTCATAGTGGCCAGAGAGGAGGAAGGTTGAAGGGTGGGTGAAATGAACAAAAGGGGTCAAGAGGTACAAGCCTCCAGTTATAAAAGAAATAAGTCATGGGGATGTAATGTACAGCATGGTGACTGTACAATAATACTGTATTGCATATCTGAAAGTTGCTAAGAGAGTAAATCTTGAAAGTTTTGATCACAAGAAAAAAATTGTAACTTGTATGGAAAATGGTAATTAAACATCTTGTGGGGATCATTTCACAGTGCGTACAACTATCAAATCATTATGTTGTTCACCTGAAACTTATATAAATGGTATATGTCATTTATGTCTTAATAAAAAAAACTATATGTGGATTTTTCTAATAAAATTGTTTACTTTAAAATTTAGTGTTCTGGACTGGGAGATAAACAAAGCTTGTATATCTAAATTCAGTTTATGCTCTGCAGCTATACAGATACATAAACTTATATAGTCCTCTTTCCTAGATTCAGTCTCCACTGCAAAATATAGGAATTACACCAGATTCTTAAGTGTTTTCCAAACACCAACCTTCTGTAATAATAAAAGTAAAAATAGCAGTGCTTTCATACACAGCAATAATAGCAAAAATATACTATTAGCTGTTGTTATCCTTGAAGGCCATAAAGGTTTACTAAACATAGACTTTGGCTCCAATAGAGCTTACTTACTACCAAGAGCAAGGATAGAAGAGACAAAAATTAATGACAAGTTGAATATTAATCCACAAGATAGATTAGTTTCCTACATTGAGCATGAATGATGAATTCTAATATTCCTGCCAGCTCTATAATTTACCTTTGATTCTCTGAAGATTTGAAAGGGTTAGATACTTGCCAAAGATGATCAAATATCAACAGAGACCTCATCACTTTTTTTTCATCTTCTCGCAAAAGGTGATGGTCATTCCCACTTTACAAAGAGAAACCACGCACACTACTGAGAAGACCTGAGTTGTGGTCACCAGCTCCCCGGCCTCTCAGAGGCCTATCATACTGCTCTCAGTCTTTTAAAATATTTGTCCCTTTCAGGACAAGTCTTTTATATTAATGCTATAAAGATAATTATGTGTCATGACAGAGATGTCTTCCCTCATCCTGTCTAAAGATTTATATAGTTCTTTAAAAAACTGTCATCAATATCAGGTCATGATCTCACTGTTGGTGAGATAAAGCCCCACATTGGGCTCTGTGCTGACAGCGTGGAGTCTGCTTGGGATTCTCATTCTCCCCCCCACCCTCTGCTATTCCCCAGCTCACATATTCTCTCTTTCTCCCTCTCAAAATAAATAAATAAACATTAAAAAACATAGCTCCCAAGAGATCAAAGAAATTAAGGTGCCTGGGTAGCAGTCGGTTAAGCATCTGACTCTTGGTTTCAGCTCAGGTCATGATCTCACAGTTCGTGAGATCAAGCCCTATTGGGCTCTGCACTGACAGCATTGAGTCTGTGTGGGATTCTCTCTCTCTCCTCACCTCCCCACTCTCTACCCGCTCCTGATCATTCTCTCTCTCTCTCAAAAATAAATGAATAAACATTTAAAAAAAAAACCTGCCATTACCACCTCCCCACGAAATCCCATAACACATGTGTAACTTTCAAATGTTTTTTTTTTTTCCCCTTCTCATTTCTGGTTTCTTATCCTTACCTACCACTAAATATCAGCCATATCTTTTTTTTTTTCTGGATTCAGGTTTTAAATATCAGATAAAGGGTTGGACAAAATAACATTCATGCCATTTGCAACTTTACCATTTTTTTTAATTATGTTTTAATGTTTATTTATTTTTGAGAGAGAGAGAGAGTGTGTGAGCAAGGGAGGGCCAGAGAGAGAAGGAGACACAGAATCCGAAGTAGGCTCCAGGCTCTGAGTTCTCAGCACAGAGCCTGACGCAGGGCTCAAACTCACAAACTATGAGATCATGACCTGAGCTGAAGTCAGCCACTTAACCGACTGAGCCACCCAGGCACCCCGCAACTTTACCATTTTGTTATATGTTGGTGTTTTCCACAACAAGGAAATTGGTTTAAACCTCTTTGTCCTTTCCTTTCATTCACAATTTGAAGTAACAGGAAAGAATTATGTCAGTGATAATCATGGCTCTCAGAATGCTATACCTGGTAGGATATTAATACCACTGCTGGGTGTGCAGAATTCCAAGTAATAACTGCTCAACTGTGGTGAGGTGCACACATTTATTTCTAGCTTGTAAGAGAAGAGCACGATGATCTAGGACACATGTCAAATCTTCCGTAATTTCTAACTGCTAATCATCTATAATCAACAAATCTATTCTTCCTTAGCCACCCTGGCAAAAAGCCACTGATCTGACAGAATAAGCCATCACTTGCAATACTTGGAAAGAGTTGAATTTCCCAATTTATCTTGAGCTTGACCTTCCATCCCAATTATTACTTTAATTTTAAGTAATGACCAACTAAATCTATTACATGTCAGATAATGAAGTCAAGTATTCAGAAGGAGAGCAGAGATATGGAAAAGACTAAACATCAGAGTTAGATCTTGCTATAAGTTCTCTTTCTACCACTCACTCCCTCTAGACTACTGGTTCTGCCTCTGTAGCACGATGGGTCGGCGAGACAATTCCCACATCCCATGACTCCGTTATTTCATGGCCCCTAATTATTTTTATTGCAGAGGAAATCAGTTTGAATCTCTCTGCCCCAAAGGTAACAACAGAACTTAAAGATAACTTAAGAGATCATTTTACTCAGACACAAAAAAAGATAACTTAAAGCTCAATGGTCATCAGTTCCTGTCTTGGGAAATGAACCAAGATTCCCCATCACCACTAACACAGGAGCAAATCTCTCCTTCCTGGCTGGAAGGGGAAATAGCAGTGCCCCTCATAAAATCACTTGGAAGCTAAGAGTGGTAATTAGCACATTTCACGAGCTCTCTGTTTTTTTTTTTTTAGGTTAAGGAACTTCGATTCCTTACCCTGTTATTAAAGTGTTCATTTCATATGCATACTCTACTCTCTTTTTACTAGAGTCTTCTAAACTGCAGTCTGAAAAGGGACACAATGCTTTAATAATATCCAAATACTACAGAATATAACCAAAGATCATAATCACAAACTCAGGCCATTATACTTCTTTAAATAAAATAAATTATAGCCACAGTTGTTGAAATTTAAGATTTGTTATATTTAATGTGCTGAGATAAAATAAAATGTGAACTTTACTTTGCAATGAAACAAACCTAAGCAAATTCCTATGGCATCATAATAAAAAGAAATATTTCATTTTTTAAAGATTTGTCATGGAATATGAGGCAGAGATGAAACAATGCCTTCTCAGTACCATATTTCCTCATTTTATGAGTGGAAGTTACTTATCATATTTGAGGAGATACATTATTAAAAGCATATGGCACCACAAAGGAGTCACACTCTTCCTCGAAATATTAACATCACACACTACTAGTAACTTTGAACACAGCATTATTTTAAAAGGTATTCATGGAAAAATACTGTGTGAACAGCAAAACAGAGACAGACCATTTAGCAATTTCTCATATCAAATGTAGGTCTATTTGCTGCAATCTTTAAACAGACTCTGGTCTGTAGTCTGGTGGCAAAGACACTGGTCCAGGAGATCAATAAAATAACTGGTTAAAATAACTTTCAAAAAGGTTACAGATGAAGTATTCATTATCTGTAAAGTTAGATAATTGAACTAAGGTTTTTTTCTAGTTTTGTGATCACAAACCAACGTGCTACAAATATTAGATAAATTCACCTTAAAAATGGACATGGAATTAGGGGCGCTTGTGTGGCTCAGTCAGTTAAGCGTCCGACTTCGGCTCAGGTCATGATCTCACAGTTCGTGAGATTGAGCCCCGCATTGGGCTCTGTGCTGACAGCTCAGAGCCTGGAGCCTGCTTCACCTGTGTCTCCCTCTCTCAGCCCCTCCCCTGCTCACTCTTGGTCTCTCTGTCTCTCTCTCAAATATAAAAAATAAAACATAAAAAAATTTTTTTAGATGTACATGGAATTAAATACCTAAATTATGTCAGTTGGGAAGCTTCTTATAGCCTTCTTATTTTAAAATGGAGTGATTATTAAAATGATATTCATGCTCAAATATAAAAAATTGTTGCCCCGCGTCCAGCTCTGTGTTGACAGCTCAGAGCCTGGAGCCTGGTTGAGATTCAGTGCCTCCCTCTCTCTGCCCCTGCCCCACTCTCTCTCTCTCTCTCAATCCCCCCTGCCAAAAAATAAATAAACATTAAAAAATAAAAAGTAAATTAAAAAAACAAATAAAATTGTCCATGTCACTGTAGGAAAAGCTTTCAGAAATTCGAAAGACTTGATTATAGCTCTCCACCTTAATTTTTTTTTTTAATTTTTTTTTTTTCAACGTTTTATTTATTTTTGGGACAGAGAGACACAGAGCATGAACGGGGGAGGGGCAGAGAGAGAGGGAGACACAGAATCGGAAACAGGCTCCGGGTTCTGAGCCATCAGCCCAGAGCCCGACGCGGGGCTCGAACTCACGGACCGCAAGATCGTGACCTGGCTGAAGTCTGACGCTTAACCGACTGCGCCACCCAGGCGCCCCTCTCCACCTTAATTTTTTAAACAACCATATATTATTGGTATTTTCTCTACATTGCTCAGGCTTCAGGAGTTTCAGAGGATTTCACACTGATTTCCAAAAGATGTTATCTTGTTCTATACCTGTCAAAGTCTATATAATAAACAAGATAGTACATGGGAAAACATTTATAATCTACAAAGTATTTTAAAGATGCTATATTTTTTACCTTCCCCTCATCTCCTCAGAAAAATTAATCTCTCCTTATCCTGAACTCTTAGAACCTTGTTTCATTCTCTCATAATTTTTAACACATACTCTTCTCTACTCCAGATCAACTATCCTTTCTAATAGGAATTACCTTACTCACTTGTGAATCTAGAATGCTTAGCATAGTATTTTTAACAAATACTCAATATTTTTTTTGGTTGAATGAAGGACAAAAAAGTAAAGATATTAGAGCATATTTCACAACAAAATGTGCTTTAAGCATTTGCAGACATAATTGATTTCTCACACAGAATTTCACTTCTTAATACTTAGCCTCCTCTTTAAATATACACATTCCTCCCAGACACAATAGAAACACTCAGTAGATAGGAGATTCCATCATTCTTTTTTGGTGCCTAAGAAATTAAGCTTTGGTGGGGTGCCTGGGAGTGGCTCAGTTGGTTGAGTGTCCTCGGCTCAGTGAGTTGGAGCCCTGTGCTGGGCTTTGTGCTGACAGCTCAGAGCCTGGAGATTACTTCTGATTCTATGTCTCCCTCTCTCTCTGCCCTCCCCCACTTGTGGTCTGTTTCTTCTCTCTTTCAAAAATAAATACACATTTAAAAAATTTAAAAAAAAGAAATTAAGCTTTGGCATTTTCTGTAAAAGAATTCCTTAAAAACATATATTCAAAATACATCACTTGGGTTCATAATTGGTAAGGCTTCTGATTTAATAACATAAACATAATGATACTCTCAAAGAGATAATAATCTTTTATTAACTAGACTCAAAAAACACTCTCGACTTTTTTAAACTGGAAGACAGTGTCTAGATCATCATTTCTTCAGCCCACCTCATGTTACCAATGACGCAACAGAAGTGCATGAGGTAAAGTGACTTTGCCAAGGTCACATCAAGTCAGTGACTGAGTGCTGAATACCAGAAGGGCCTTCAGATCACCCGACTCCTAGCTCAGTGTTGTTTCCTTCCTTCCTGTCCTCTCCGATTTATTCATCCAGAACTAACTGACCAAGCAGAAACAATTGGGAATAGTCAGACCTCTATTAATAACAACTTGCATTTATATAGTACTATATACTTTACATAGACTCTCTCTCCTTGAATCCTTCCAAAACCCCAGAGACAGGATTTACTTCCATTTACAGTAAACTAAGGTCCAGGAAGGTAAAGTGATATGTCCAAGGTCACACAGCTAAATTTGAATGCACGCTTTCTTATGACAAATTTAATTCTCCATACATAAATCCATATCAATCTCTGTTCCACAGATACAATCAATCAAAGAAAAAGAATTATTCCATTATGATCCTCATCTGTACCCTATGAAGCCACAATTCTTTTTTTTTTTTTCTGAAATTTATTGACAAATTGGTTTCCATACAACACCCAGTGCTCATCCCAAAAGGTGCCCTCCTCAATACCCATCACCCACCCTCTCCTCCCTCCCACCCCCCATCAACCCTCAGTTTGTTCTCAGTTTTTAACAGTCTCTTATGCTTTGGCTCTCTCCCATTCTAACCTCTTTTTTTTTTTTTTTCCTTCCCCTCCCCCATGGGTTCCTGTTAAGTTTCTCAGGATCCACATAAGAGTGAAACCATATGGTATCTGTCTTTCTCTGTATGGCTTATTTCACTTAGCATCACACTCTCCAGTTCCATCCACGTTGCTACAAAATGAAGCCACAATTCTAAAGGGCCTGACTCAGTAACTTTGTGAAGCCTTTGTGAAAAATAACTAACTAACTAAATAAATAAATAAATGCAGGCTGAATTTGAAAGAATTTTAACACTAACCAGATGAATAACCCATGCAAAGGTAATAAATGAATTGAGAAAAAGGACAGGACAGTCACTGACATGCACGTCCAGCAAAGTGATTTAGACAACAAGGACAAGGAAGACCTTCATTACCTGCTTATTTCAGCGCCTGCTTTTAAGGTTAAGGAACTAAAACACTTCCATCCTCAACCTTCCAAAAAGTAGAAATCCTGGGGTATCTTGAAAAACATGTTAAGATAGTCGTGGCCACCCTTTGAACCAATATAATAGTTTCTTTGGTGGCACTCACAAAAGATCCTAAGAAGTACAATCTGTACCCCCAGAGTCGCTGAGGTCAGGGCTGTAACTAAGGACAAGAGTAGAATGTGAGGAAGTGTTCAGAGAAGTCTTCGTGGGAGCTGACAAGAGCAGTACATCCCGGCCCTAACAGGAGGAAGGGGGACACAGGGACTGATGACAAGGTATATGCACAGATAATAATGAATCATGCCACTCCCCACCATACAGGATGAGAAGGACAGAGAAGACACTATTTTGTTTCTCATTTTTAAAAACAGTGGAAAAGGGACACCTTAGTGGCTCATTCGGTTAAGTTTCTGACTCTTGATTTCAGCTCAAGTCATGATCTCGTGGTTGTGTTTGAGCCCCCATTGGGCTCTGTGCTGACAACCTGCTTGGGTTTCTCTCTCCCTCTCTCTCTTTGCCCTTCCCTTGTGCGCTTTCTCTCTTTCTCTCTCCCGCCCCCTCTCTCTCTCTCTTTCAGAATAAATAGATAAACTTTAAAAAGAAAAAAAGAAACACAGCAGGGGAGAAAAATGCTTCTAACAAGGTGGGGGAGGAAGTTTTTATGCCTTACCAGATTTCTAAAGGATGAAGACTGAGAGTTCTTTCCTACCGGCAACTGGAAGTTAGGTCACAGTGATGATGACCCATTACTTAGAGGCTGGATCTGAGCTCAGGGTGAAATCTGAGTGCCGTTCAAAAAAGAAAGAAGGGGCAGTGGAGGCTATGAGGTGCTTGAGTGTCAGTTCTGAGTCTTTAGCTACTTTATACCCAGGATACAATGGAAAAAGTTATGAAAATCAAATAAGTAAATATTACATATCAAGGGCTTTATATTTTTATTTATTCAGGTAACTTTCTATTGTATACTTAATATGTGCCAAGTTACTGTCAAGTTAATATGTGCCAAACAAAGAAGAAAGACATATTCTTTCCCTTCCCGATGCTCACAGCCTAGATGACGAGCCTGGTCATGGACTCAAAGAAACTATAGTGTAGAAGGAAATCAGCACTGCAGGAACATTCAGAGGGCCAGAGGAAGGAAAGACCTTTCTCAACCGAAGAAGGCCCAAGACAAACCTCACTGAGAAATTTATAATCTAATGATTTGTAGATATAAAAAGTTAATGTCCTTTGGGAAGATATGATAAGATCTCTTTCAAGTTGTTGTGTTTTGTTTTTAATGAGTAATGTAATTATTGTTAGTATTATATTACTGATAAGGAACTGACTATTCAGCAGTATATTTTATAGGTCTTAGCTTTCCCACAACACACCACTTGCTAATAGTTAATTAAGTTACAAAACCATAAATTTAACAGAATGCACTACATTCTTAAGTGTTCATTGAAGACAACATTCTCCGCCTCTCCAAAATGTTTAAAGTCTATGTTTATACATCTGTTGTGTGCTTTTGAGACAATGTAAACATGGAAAACTCTCAAAAATATGTTGCAAAATGGCATAACCAGGGCTTCATTTGGGAATCACCCCTGAATTTGATAGGTGAGTTTAAATTCAATCAATATTAATCTGTGCAAATAAAAAGAGCCCTGTTCTTCCAGTTTCTTCCATTAATCCAGAGTGGCCCTGCTTTCAAACGAAATAATGACAACTCCAAGCTTTCTGTCTTTCTAACATTACACGAAAGAGTTTGGAGTTTCATACCTATGTCCAAAGCAGAGCTCCTTCATTTGAAGTGCTCTTTTAAAAGAAATCCTCAGGGGTTTTCAAAACTGATACTTCCCTATCTTTGAAACCTAGAGCCACCAGTTAAAAAAGTTAATCCTATTTAGAGATAGGGTAGGGAATCAATAGGAGTTAGTGGATAGATATTTAGTAGAGGAATAAAAAAAAAATCAGAGTTCCAGTCCTGACTTCATTGGGATTGAGCCTTTTTTTTCCTCTGAGCCTCAGTTTTTCCAGGTAAAATGAAGATCTTAAAATGAATTTTAAAGTCCCTTCTGACCATGAAGACTCTTCTACAGTGCTGGAAAATTAGTAACTTTGCCAGTTATGAATTGGCAAGAGGATTTTTCTGGAAATTATTGCTTGAACTGTGAGAGCTGAGACAAATTGCCAATCATGAATTTGAGGGTGGACTTACTCAATCCCACCCCTTAGAATCTCTAGCACTTGTTAATAACTCCATTACAGCATTTACCACATTGCATCTTGAGCAATGGTGTCTGTCTTCCATGCTAGTGTGGAAGGCTTACAAGGTCACATACAATCTCTTATTCAATGTTTTGCCAATGTACGGCAATGCATGACTCAGAACAAGTGTCCAATATATGCCCAAGCAGTGGGAAAATAAATGAATTACTATGTCAAGGCATCTCAAAAAATAATTTAGTCATAATCTTGGTACCTTTCTTAATCTTGTAATTCTTTTAAGGTATTTACATGTTGGTTTCTCACAAGAAGTTCGACTACTTCCGTGACCCTGATGTCTGACAATCTAAGTATGTTGAATAAAAAGGAGAAACCAGCCAGAGTGCTGTGAAAATTCCACAAAATGCTGTTTCCAGCACCTCTGAGCTGAGATTATCTTTGTGCAAGAGCATCTTTCAAAAGTAAAGAAACTTCTGGCTAAAGATGGGGAAAATGAACACAAGCTTTTACTTTCATTCCTACTTGAAACACCAATAAAAGTACAATAAATGTGTGTATGTATGTGTGAGAGAGAGGGGGAAATCTATGAAGATGGAACAAAAGTGAGACAAGATCACAACAACTAAATTTCAGAAAGAGGAAACAAGCTAATGAAGATATAAAGGATTTAGCAGACCTGAGAATGCTTAATTCTAAGTGGGCAGTGGGGAAAGACCGTAAGCAACCTAACTCAGACTACAGAATCTTCAAAAGTTCAAACAGTGGTAGCACGAGGTTTCTCAAGAAATACAATGAATGGGGTGTGGGGTAAAATATGCAGTATTGGTGTAAAGTTTGTTTTTAACAAGGAATTATAACCTCAAACCTTTTCCTAAACAGTGAACATCCAGACACCTACCCTCCCCAATCCCAGTAGAAGACTGGAGATTTATTCCTTGTAGAAAATAGAACAGAAGCTCCCCATACAATGGGTAGAACCACATGGAAAACTGGGAGATTAAGTGAATGTGTATATGCTGATTGCTGAGACCCACATAATTCCAGCAGCCACATCTTTGTCATCCAGGCAGGAGAAAAACAGTCTTTGGGGAACTTGTAAATATTAAGAGGCAAGACCTAAAGATACTGAATCAGGAGCTCCACAGTGAGCAGCCCACTGTGATTACCCTATAACTGAGATCATTTCAATAAGCCCATCCATATGCACAGAGATTCCTTCCAGTAAACTTTTGAGCACCCCACACTTTGGAAGGGGCAACCAAATATAAAAAATATTGGTAAAAACTCTCTAACATGAAAGAGAAAAGTTAAAGCAAGGAATTTAAAAAAAGCTAACTGGAAACAATGGCTATAGAAGGAGATGAAAACTTCTGAAAAACATAGCATTACTATCCTTAACAAGGTATTAGAAAATATTGCCTTAGCGAAACAAGACAGCATAATTTAAAATCAAACATTCAAAGGAAAGCAACAAATAAGGATCTTGGAACTAAAAGTCTGATACCAGAAATTTCAAAAATAAATAACAGAAAGATTAAAAGATAAAATTGAGTCTATCACCTAGAGAATAGGGAAAAATGCAGAAGAGATGGAAAATAAAAGATAAAATATATGAAAAATAAAAACATCAAATAAGAAATTCAGGATATCAATATCTAAGTAATAAGATTTCCAAAAAGCTGGAATCGAACAATAACAAAGGAGGAGAACGAGGAGGGGCAGAAGAAGAAATTACCAAGAAAAAAATATTCAGTAAAGTTTTCTAGATGTAAAGAATGAGTTTCCATATTAAGGAAGCCTGCTAAGTGCCCAGCCTAATGGGTAAATATTAAACCACAACAAGGCAAATCTTCATAAAGTTTCTGAACTCAGCCAAAAAGAATAGATCCTGTAAGTTTTCAAAGAGAAAAAAAATCAGTCTGTTCAAAAAACAAAGAATCAGAATGGCATCAGACCAGAACAACCAAAGTGAAAGACAAAAAAGATATTATAGCAGTGCCATTTCAGGAAAATGATTTTCAAACTAAAATTCTTTACCAAATTATTATTCAAATATGAAGAAAGAATGAAGGTATTTTCAGATATCACAAAGATATTTCAGATATTTCAAGTTTAACTATTATGTATCTTTTTTTTTTTCAGGAAGTCACTGGAAAATTTATTCCCCCAAAATAAGGGAGAGAAGAATACAGAGGATACAGGAGAACACGAGATCAAAACAAAGAGACCTGCAGAGATTTTCCATGGTGATGGAAAGGAAGATTCCAAAATCAAACCCATGTACAGGGCATCAAAGGAAAAGAGCACATGTAGAATCAAGTCAAAAAGTACTGAGAGAGATCACTTCAAGAAGATGACCTTGATAGAATTATCTCTACAACTGAATGTCTTGAGATGAGATTCAGAACACTGGCAGAGAGACCTGTAGTTAAATAGTGAAAAGTACACAGAGAGCTGAGCAAACAAAGAAACAAGACAGCTATCAATCAGAGAAAAAACACAAAATCTTAAGAGGAAAGGAAGAGTAATGATAGTTTAACTTGGTTAGTCATAAAAAGTATTTACCAGGTCATAATAATTAACTACTAAAACCCGATCTAACCAAAGTAACAAAGTAACAGCCTTGGGAAGATGGCAGGCTAGAAGGATGCCTGTAAGGGTGAGAATGTGATCGTGAAAAGAGATGGAAAGTTCATTTCCATGGCAGGACATCAACAACAGATCTGAGAAATTGAGAGGCAGCAAGAATATTATATTATTTAGAATATGAGAATAAATATCAAAAAGAGTTGAAAGTGATTGTTTCTGAAGAGAAAAAAAATGAGGGAGGAGACAAGAAACTATCTTGAATAATACGCTTTCTAGAACTGTGACAAAAATAATAAGTAAAAAAAAAAGCAAAGGAAGAAATCACCTCAAATTTTATTCATGAGGGATTGTCTTTATAACTCTTTTGTTCCAGAAACATTCTTAAAGGAATGAGTATCTTAGGAGGCTGCAGCCTGCTCCCAACACCCTCACCTCCTCACTGAGACATGATTCATGGCCAGTCAAGATCAAAAGAGGTTGCTCAGAGAAAAGACAAGGCTGTCTTTGCCATCTGTCTAACTGCTCCTTATGGCTATTAGATGAAAATCATCTGCTGACCTTCAATTTCGAAATCTTGTTCATAAATCTTTCACCAGCCAGGATGAGACCTTCTCTATATAAGATGGTATTCTAGATTCCAACCATTGATTATCGCTGTCCAATTTGACAGGAAGTGTCTTCCTGGAACAGTTTGAAAACTTTGATCCAAAAGTGGTATCTTTGAGGGGTTACTGTATTTTGCAGCTCTATGTTGAGTTACAACTAGAAGTTCAGACTGGAATACTATGCTTGGAATTCATTTAAATAATTAAGCAAACATGAATCCATCAGACTCAGCAAAAGCCATGGCTATAATTTTGTACCAGAGGTTATAATGAGGCAGTTTTGAGATATTTAATCATAGCTATGTTTTGTTGAGTCTTTCCTATATGCCAGGCAGTGTAGTAAACACTTTAATATGTCATCTCATTTAATCCTCAAAACATCTCCTTTAATAGATACTATTATTAGCACCATTATATGGATGATAAAATCCATAGCTAGGGAGATTTAGGAACCTTGCCCAATTTCTTCACATAGAAAATGTACAGACAAAAATCAAAAACAGAATTGGGTTCAGAAACTACTCTTTTTAACTTCCTTATCTTCCCTAAAGAAAGATAGCTAGAAAAACAAAATATGCCATTGAAAGAGTGATGGTAAGGTTTAAGTCAAACATATTTCTTACATGAGTCTTCATATATTAAGGGTAGGAGAGTTTGAAGAGTCTGATATAACATAGTTGCAAAATACACGTATATTAGTACTTGTGTCATTTGTGCCCTGTAATCATAATTCTGAGACTTGATAATAATTTATAGACCTTCAAGGTATGGTTTTTGAACCTGACACATTTCAAAATGATTCTCTGGACCTTTCTCCTAAATACCAATTTGTAACTTGAAATGCAAAAATTTCAGGGGATTGAAAGCCAAAAGTGACCAGAAGTGAAATTCACTGTTCCATTAAGCAAGGGAAGTGTCTTAGCATCAGAGACTGGCAAAAGTCATAGAGTAAAATACTGGATCACAGTATTTTCTCTGGCCATGGCAGTATGTTTATAGGTATGCCTTGCTTTGTAAAGTGGATGTTTTCTTGAAAAGCAAGGGAATAACTGAAGCTTTGCAAGTAGATTTATACTCTAAAAGCCCTGGGAATCTAATTTTTAAAGATAATTATATTAATTAATGTTTTAAATGTACATTATCATCATCTACATTATGTAATTTGTAACAGGCCTCCACAATTTCCCCTAATCTTTCATGATTCATCATTCACTGTTTCGTGTCCCCAAACCTACCTGCTTCATGAGGGTGGGGACTTTGTCTTCTCACTACTATATTCAGTACAGTGGAACAGTATCCTGGAACGGTATCCAGCATAACAAATATTTGCTAGATGAATGAATTAACCAACCACTTAATGTTTTCCAAGTTGTAACATGTTTGCCAATTAATCTATACCTTTGATTATACTATTCCATCAGCCTGGAATAGTTTTACAATATGTCAGTTCCATTCCTTCTGCAAGACCAAACTCAAATGCCAACTCCCTTCTCTGTGTTCTCATGGATTATATTTCTGTATCTGGTATAATAGCAAAGGGTATAAACCTTGTCATAATCATTGGTCTCTGTCCTATAACACCTAGCCAGAGCAATCCACACAGAAGATGTGATATTAAGAGTAAATTTAAATTTTAATCTAAATTTTCACATGCATCACCAGCAGTCAGCTCTTCCCAGACTCCTGCTTGTGTCTACCTTCAAAAGTTTGTCTATAAGGTCTTCGTGAGGTCAGAAAAGGTCTTTTTTCCATTTTTAATCCCAATGGCAACCAATGTGCGTGATACAGAGAAATGGATAAATGGACACTTCCAAACATACATTATTTGTATACATGTATTATTTATTTACATTATTAATAACAACTTTGTATTAACTAACTGATGTGGTTGTACTGGGGTGATTTTTTAGACATAATCTTACTCTTTTAAGCTATATGTTTTCCTCATGACAATGCTACCCATGATCCCTTATTCTGACATTCCTCAAATATCAGCAAAATACACATTTATTTCTATACTCAATAACAAGGTACAAGAGAAGTTTAGCTTGTCTACACAAGCTGAGGAAACTGGACCGCATTTTAGGTCAGACAATGGGGACAAATTAGTAAAATTCTGATCAAGCAGATCAATGGATTAACCAATCAGTGTCACTACTCTTTAATTTTTATAGCATGATATAAACACTATGTCTTGAAAACTATGGTTTGGAACAATATACCATTGTTGCATGGCATTCTGGTGGCTCCAACAAAAGAAAAATGAGTAAATTGGAGTTAGGCAGGATAAAGGAGAAAACCACTGAGGGCAGCAAGGTTAGCAGTCTAAAGAAGAGTGAGGAGGAATGGAACCAATTCTAGATCCATTACACCTCATGTCAAAGGAGGAGGAGGAGAATGATGGAAAAGGAAGGAATGTGTCATTAAGAGTAAGAAAGGTAGCATCTTCCAGCATCAAGTAGGAATCCTGTCATGTATCAGGAATGTTCATGCGGTATTAAGGACACCAATAGCTGCATCTAGTTCTATGGAACAAAGCTAAGGTAATAATTAGGAGTTTGAGACAAGAATCCAGCCCCATTCAGGAAAAGAGGAAGGTGTAAGCCTAAGGATCAAATAATAACCTCAACAGCAACAGCTGTTATTATTGACTACTGATTTTAGACTTGGTTCTTTATATATATTTTCTTTCCTTGCCCCATCAATTTTGAAACAGCCATTGTACAGATGAGGAGGCAAAGACACAGAGACAAATCCTGCTCAAGCCATAGGGATTAACAAGTTGCTAGTTGTTATGTCTGATTTCAAGTCTTTTTTTTTTTTTTAATGTTTATTTATTTTTGAGAGAGAGACAGAGACAGAGACAGAGCACAAGCGGGGATGAGGCAGAGAGAGAGAGGGAGACACAGAATCTGAAGCAGGCTCCAGGATCTGAGCTGTCAGCACAGAGCCCAACACAGGGCTTGAACCCACGAACCATGAGATCATGACCTGAGCTGAAGTCAGACACTCACCCGACTGAGCCACCCAGGAGCCCCTGACTTCAAGCCTTATAATCTTTCTACCATACCACTGAGCTTCCCAGATATGCAGGACAGCTATTGGAGGTGAGATAAAAATAAAAAATGGTAATTGTAACCCCATGGTTAGTTAAGCCATTGGGTTTAGAAGTCAACAGAAGGCATACAAGAACAAAGGACTCTTTCTCATACCCACCTGATACCAGGCAGAAACTTCCAGTGATGCCCCAAGTCTACTCTCACTGGCCCGAAGCTTGGGGGAGACTGAGCCTACAGAGATCAGGCATCCTAAAACTTAATAAAATGTACACATTTAACATGTGTGTGCAAAGATGGGCTAGTTTTCAATAACAAAGATAAGTCTAGACTCACCAGACTAGAGCAAAATATGCCTTCGACTTTCAGTAGGGGTTAAACTCACAGATGATAAAGCCAGTCTGCCACTTACTAGCTGTGTAATCTGGGAAAGTTACTTACAGTCTCTATCCCTGGTTTTTTTACTTCCTAAAATAGGAACAACAATAGTGCCTGAATCACTGGATTGTTATCAGGATTAAATGAGTCAATATACAGTAAAACACAGTGCTTGGTACATAGCAAAAACTACATTAACATTATTTCAAAAGGCAATTATCTCTTCAAATGTCCTTTCAATGTCTCACATGAATAAAGCATAAAACCATGAAGCATGGATTTGCTTGAGTTCAGTTTGAGTAGATTTGTTTAAAAGATTATCACTGAACCCAACACCCAGTGTACCTATGCTTTATTAACAACAACAACAACAACAACAAGAAACTTAAATATTGGTGAAAATTTTGAAAATGGGGAAAAATCCATTCATAATTCAATTAGCATTACCCAAATATTGCCACTTTTTTGCAAATTACAATCTACTCTTTGTCCATGGACATACAAAATCTACATTAATGAAATCAGTACATATAACCACATCACTGTTTTTTATAAGGATCATCATATCACAAGTATTTCTGATTGTAACTCATGTTCATAAACATGTTAATGGCTGTCAAATTTCCACCTCATCACTGTATTTCATTCTTGGTGCGTTCAAGAAATTCAGCTTATTAACCATGAAACTCTTAGACTTTGGATAACTTTCATCTGGAAGTGAAAATGTATCTTCTATCTGAAATGATCTGTAGCTAATCAAATATCAGAAGAGATAGTTATCAGTTTTTTAATTGTTTGAAGACTGAAGGACTGAGCGCAATTATTTTTTAATAATATATTACTGCTGATTGAGAGCTATAAGAAAATCAAATCTCCTTCTATTACGTCAGTAAGACACTCAGCACTTGGGTTTCTTGGCATTATTCTGTTTGTCTTTCCTTTTTTTAGGGGTGAGGTGCTGGTTAGGGTGGGAGAAAGGAGAAAACCGTATCTACCAAATCAACTTCACATATGACTGATTTATAAATAAACTAATCTTAATTGTAAAGAAGACCCGTGTGAGGATAAAAAAAAAAAAAAAAAAGCATAACATACAATCTGTTGAGAAAATGTCACTCAGATAGCCAAAGAAATAGGAGACCAAGGCACCAACCATAAATCCTTAAACAGAATTTATCCACTGTGGTACCTACATAAATACCTCACAAATGCTGGTTCTGACAATCCCAGAGATGAAATGAATCTTGCCTCTAATCCACCCTTGTTTCACAGATGAAGAAACAAAGACAGCGCAACTCTAAATTAACAGTTGGGGCAGGAAGCAGGATTCAATCCAAATCTTCAGATTCCCCAGCCAGGGTCTTTGCCACAAGGCTCCCTCAGCCCCCACTCAGTTCCGACATACCTGGGCCTATATGTGGTCATAATCATGCAATCTACAAATGCCAGCCAAGTAGCAATTGACCTCCTCATCTTAGTCCTTTCTCACTTGGAACCAAATAAATTGCTCAACTCAGCAATAGACCTAGCAATGTCAGTCACACAACTCACAGTATTAAAAATCTAGCTCAGACCTATAGTGTGTCTTTAAAAATTAATGTGGTAGTAATGACCACCCCGTTGTATTTTCCGTAGACGTCAAGTCTAAACAGGACCAAGTAAAGGAAGAACACAAAGTAGCTGAAAAAGCAGTTTCTCTGTAATAAGAAAATAGAAAACAATAGGCAAATCAAGTTAAAAAAAAAAAAAAAAAAAAAAAAGACTTAGGACCCTGAGCTCCAGAGAAGAGATGGAAGAGATTATTCCCCAGTTCTTCCATTGAATACAGGGACTAGAACCTGAAGGGAGGTTTTCTAGCATCTAGCCCAATATTAGTTTTGTTGTGTGTTTTTTAATTAAAGTACTTTATTTATTTGTTTATTTATTTACTGTTTCAAGATTGTTAACATACTATAATATTAGTTTCAGGTGTAAGATACAGTGATTCATCACTTATATACAACACCCAGTGCTCATCACAAGTGCCCTCCTGAATCCCCCTCACCTATTTAACCCATTTTCTCACCTCCCTCCATCAATCCGCAGTTTGTTAAGAGTTTGTTTCATGGTTTTAGTTTTATTTCATCAGAACATGCAGCATGTTTTCTGTGCCTCAGTGGATCACATCAGTTTGCAATCCCTTTAGTGTGCATGCCCCAGTTTGAAAAACTCAGAGAATGCAAACACATACTAGGTAATCAATAAGTACTGCTTATTAAATAAATCAACCAACTGCCTTGTTTTAAAATTGCTTTAGTTGTCTCCCTTGCCTCAGTATTATTGAGGGTTTTGCTCTATTTGCATCATCACTTTGCTTTTTTATGCTGATGCCAATGCAAAGTCCACAGGTAAAAAGTACCTATGTCATCTCCTTTTAAATCATTTGTAGACTTGCAAATGAAGCATGATTTGCATGGCAACCTTTCTCTTGACACAAAGCAAATACTTCTCCTTTAAATCCCAGAAGAGAAAAAGAAGCAAATCAAATTCAATTTTAAATAGTACTAGAAATGTTAAAAATATTTTGAAATGAAAGAAGTGCCTTAGGAGAAAACTGCTCAAATAATTTAATTTTAAACTTTCTAGATGTTAACAATTAGAATGATTATGTCATTTTTTTTAAAGCCAGAAACATATCTAGGTTTTTGGTTTCCAAAAAGTTGAAAAAGAATGTCCCAATTTGCCCTGTGTTGAGGTTTGCTCCACCTGTTTGAATATTATCAGTATTTAAGGGTTCAAGAAAAACCATTTCACACGGGTGATAACTGTAAGAATGAATGGGGTAGGAAGAGATGGACACATTATTGGCAGATTGGCATTGCTGCTTCCTCCTACCTTCTGGTAAAGGGAATCTGATACATTTAGTTATCTTCTGAATGGCCTGTAAAAGCTTCTGAGTTTGTTTTTTTGCAGTCCCCTCCCTTTGGGCTGCTTCTCAGGCTAATGGCAATCCACAATGAGGAGAGCAACAAAAACCCCAACTACAAAATAACAACTTCCAATCCTTCTTTTGCATAGTTTAAAGTCCACTTTCGATTATCTGCACTCTCTGAATCACTGGTGATGGGGTTTGTCTCAGTTAAGAAGCCAGTCTATGATTTGTAAAAAAGGGGAAAAGAACAAGGGTCTGTGGAGGAGCAACAGGTGTCCTTTGGGACTTCTTCCAAGGTACCCTCAATTGTATCACAGGAGCGAAATACCATGGCCTCCTCTGGGGTGGGAATCCCACATTCCCAAAGACAAGGAGACAGAGATTGTTTGAAAAAGTAACTGGAGAGAAGAGCAAACTAAAATTAGAACTATAGACATAGATCCTGGGAAAAAAATCCACCATGTTCTAAGTGCAAGGATGCTAATGCAGAGATGAAGATAATTGGGGGAAACGATGTGTCTTCTTAGCCTCAGACACCCACAGTCTATTGACCTGTCTATTTTCTATCCCAAGCCTATAGTACAGGAATTAGGTCTCTTGTCTATGTGTCACACTCTCTTAACACTTAAGATAATAATAGTCAAGATCCAGGCAGTGGGAGTCCTGTAGTGTTCCTGATGAGTGACTCAGGTACATGTTATATTTTCATATGAATTCCCCCCCCCCCCATGGCTTATCTATTGGTTCCTAATTGAGAATGCACACCCTAACCATCTGAGGTGCTTCTTAAATATCCCAGTGCTGTGTACCATGCATACCCAATGATTTTGATGTGCACCCCTGATGGAGAATGCTATTAGTCATCAGATTTTACACTGTCTGTATTTTAAACCATTCAAGGTGTAATACTTGACCCAATCTATCCCCATCCCCAAACCCACACGATATTATTATATAACTGCCTCACAACTAAGTCCTAGCAAAACAGATACAAATTCAGGTGTTCAAGGAGTTACTATAGAAATATAGACTAAGCACAGAAGAAATTCCTTTTAGTAAATTAAAGCCTTTGCACAAATCAACGGGGAAGATTTGTTGAGTATCCATGCGACACATTGGCTTCTAAAACTACAAAGGTAGCAAAGGACCAATTCCTTCCCTCCAGGATCTCACATTCTAGGGAAAAGACAAACACATCTAATAATAACAAAAGACTAAGTGTGATTCTACAGAACTCTGCATGCTTTACTCGTATGCGTTTAATTTCATAATCATGATATTATAGTGCAGGGTTTGGGGTGGGTACGGTAATTCTTATTTCACAGAGAAACAAAGATGAGTTGCCTAAGTCACTTAGTCTTTCTGAGCCTCTGGTTTTGCTATCTATAAAATGAAGTTAAAATGCCTAATCACAGGGTTTGAAGGGAGATGATATGTCTTAAAAGCCCCTAGAAAGAATACAAAGTGTCTAATGAATGTTATTTGCGGCAGTTAAAACGTGACAAGTCAGAAAATCCAATTTACCACTACTGGTCCATGTAATGGGTACAAGACAGCATACCTAATAGGGTCAGTACTTCAGAAGCTTAAAGGCATAGAGACAGAGGTAAGGGGTGGCACTGCTTGCTGCCACCTCTGGGCTCATTCCTGATGCTAACACACCTGATAATCAGTGCCTAAATCAGACAGTAGGTTACTGGCAAGGTAGCTGGTCAGCCAGACTGCTTTTAGAATAGATACTTAGCTTGAGTTCAGATGTTTTCCCCACACAATAATTTTGTTTAGATAAACCAAAAGGGGAACAAAAGGTAGGCACTGCTGCTGTGGAATGTCAAGTGTCCCTATAGAGGCCATTAATCACTGTAAGACTTTATACTCTAGCCTCTGGGCAACCACCAGCACTGAAAAATGAATAAGGAAAAGACATAACGATGTTGGAAATAAACAGCTCCTGAGTCTGTTCATGTGTCTCCAGAACAGAAGGAAGCTCCTAGAGGGCAAGTCAATGCACTATTTATATCCCCATACCCTGCATTTAACAATGCTCTTGGAACAATGCAGCAACTAAGTAAACCTTTTGAATTCAATGAAATGAACTCCCTTTACAACCTAAGAATCATGAGACTCAGAAGAGAAAGAAAATGATTTGCCCAAGGTTACTTATTAGAGCTGGGGTAGCAAAAAGGATCTCATGCCCAATGCCTCTTCTATTGTTATGTTTTTTACTGCATTATATTTTACCTATCCCACCACAATGGCCTCAGAGTTTGGGATTTTTTTTTAAAGCATGGAATAGCTTTTCTTAAAATCACTTCCCAGATCTGCTCACTAGTTACTACAGATACATTTCCCTTCTCTCCCACAAAGTGAGTCACTCTGGTTTCAGAGAAACAACTGTTCTGTGCCTTAAATATATTGGTTCATGCCCCTGGTTCGACTCTAATGGTTGATGTGAAACCCAGAAGAGAGTTGAATCTTCACTGGGAATACATGTGCAGTTCTCTACAGAGAAAGCAGGTCAGGTCACTGCCTTCTATGTTCTGGAATCAAACTGATGTTTCTGGTACCCAAACATCTTTCACCTCTCTTGATTTACTCTCTACTGAATGCATGAACATGGCATGGTAAACTAAGTCAGGCCATTCAGGCCAACGTATGTAACCAGAACTCCGCTATGGTAAACAAAAATGTTTTAGCTGAAGCAGGCAGCTGGGTAGCTGCAGGAGTGTAAGAAGTTCAGATGATGCCTGCAGGAAGGTTAGTCTATTAGTGGAGTCATGAGAAGGAGATCTTTAAGACTGGGGACTGCATCTTAGTTTTCTTTTAGTCTCAGAAGCAGGCACATTGAGAATATAGCCGGTATTCAGTAAATACTTGTTTAAATAAAGAACACAAAGATTGCAATGCTGATTGTAGGAAATGCATTATGTGGGAGACAAACAATACTTAGGTCACATAAAGTATGCCAACAAAATACCAATTAGATGTCAGGGAGATCAGGGAAGATTTTGTGGAGCAAGGGGCACATCAAATAAATCTCAAAGGAGTTAAACAGGGCCATAGGCCCATGGGAAGAGGTTAAGGCAATATTCACTCTAAGACATACCTTGATTTAAGCAGTCTAATATCACACTACCCTGGGTTAACACCAGGATATTGTCAGAAGCTCAGAATGGACCTACAGAATAAGTGTTCAAAGATAATCGGGGGTTGAAAGTTAAATGGCTTGAGGAAGAGCAGAGAGGGTATTTAAAAGTGAATCCATTTTCTGATCTAACCATAAAACAAGCAATGTCTTTTCCATCTCATTCCCATTCTTTCCAAAAGCAACCAAAGACCTATAACATGACCACATATCCAGGAGCTTCCGTACTGATTAGAGGATATCACATCCTCTATACGGAGGTGGCAGTCTTAGATACAATCAGTTCCCTAAGACCTAGACCTGTGCTTCTCCCACTTTAATGTGCATGCAAATGACCAGCAGATTTTACTGAAATGCATGTTGATTCAGTAAGTCTAGGGTAGGGCCTGGCGTTCTGAATTTCTAACAAGTTCCCAGATGATGCTAATGCTGCTTGTCTATTGGCCACACCTTGAATAGCAAAGACCTAGACCAGTGGTTAATTCTGGCTAGCTATTAGCATCACCGGGGAGCTTTTCAAAAATACCTACACCCAGGTTCCACTCCGGAACAAATGTAGTCAGAATGTCTAGAGGTGTGCCCTAAGCATCTTTATGCTTTAAATGCTCCACAGGTGTTTCTAATATGCCAGCCGGAGGTTTAGAACCTAGCTAGACAAAGAAAAGATGTGGTGCAGGCAGAAAAAGGCAAAAAGAAGATGAGAGAGAGGGACAGAGAACCTCTTGCGTCACTCTAAATCAAGGCTTCTCAAACTTTAATGGGCATGTACATTACCTGGGGATGTTGTTAAAAATCAGATTCTGGTCCAGTAAGCCTAGAATAAAAATCCAGATTCTGTACTTCTAAAAAGCTAGTCTTCAAATCACATTTTGATTATCAAGAATCCAAATTAGTGGTGTCCAAACATTGCTGCACCGGGCATCTTTAAAAAATACCTGTGCCTCTCTTACACCTCAACATTCTGATGTCAGTGGTAGGGATTTGGCCAGGCATGAGGATGTTTAAAAAGCATGCCAGATGATTCTAATGTGTAGCAAAGTTTGTGAACCACTGCAAGACATAAATTCTGTCAAAGCTGGTCAGACTGTGAACCAACCCAAATCTTTGAGGCAATATTAATTATCATGGTGCATAAAAATCACTGAAATTAGATCATGATTGGTTGCTAGGTCAATTGATTTATTTTCCTCTCCTTACCCTGGATGATAGGAAGTGATGCAAAGTAATAAGGAAGCAAAAAATTTTTATCCTATTTGTAACCTGATGTTCTGCTAGAGACTCTGGACAAGTGTTCTAAGAAAGGTTTTCAAATGCTGGAGGTAATGTGAAGGTTGTCAAATGCTGGCAACAAGATTCAAGATTAATTGGGCCATTAGATTTTTTTTTCTGAAATGAAGAACTCTTGAACCCTCAACTGAATCATTCAGTAACACTCTTTGAATCTATGTTAAAAGAGTTTCCAATAGAAAAGAAAATTATATGTACTTACATTTGAGAATGTCTTCCTAGAATTAGATTTAAATCTGCGGGGGAAGGAAGTTTGTGCATGAGAGCATAAAGTATGAAAGATGCATCAATTAGAATGAGATATGGATATACTTCTCTCAATATACTTTTTTTTCTTCTATAATAAAAATTTCAAGTTAGCTACCATTTTTCCTGTGCTATTTGCCTCAACTTAGAAAGTGAAGCTAATGTGTAAGTAATTAGCCATTCTTAATACGATCACTACCTGGTTAATTCGGTTTTTTAAAGGAAGTCTAAGAACTAAATGCAAAAGGACTTTCACTGTGTCTTGTGCCTGAAGCAATTTGGTACCACTGCAAAACGACCACAATAAAGGCAAAATTCTTCATTGCCTTTGGGTCAGTGCTGTGAATCATGCCTGTATCACTGCGATCTGGATTGGCATACAACTTCTGGCCTGATTCTTCTCAGATACATTTCTGAGATTCTTTCTCCATTCCAAATTCCCAAGATTGGCAGTACTTAATGGCTAGAACGCTACTGTTATCAACCTGAGATATAAATCACCTGGCACTTTGAGTGACATGTAGCATATTTTATGGGCAAAGAAGGGAAGTAAAAAACAATCACTAAGAGATACATCCTCTGTATATGGTGGATCACAAATTAGTATATAAATTGGAAGCAAAAGTGTTACTCAGAACCCTTGCCAAATAAAGTTTAATAACCAAATAGCAGGTGTCATCTAAGTGAAAAAAAAAAAAAAACTGCTTTAGAGTAAAATGATACTCTCTGTTGTTAACTTATGTTCCAGAAATAATCAACTAGAATATTACAGATCTCTATGAGTTAAAACTGGCTTCTCATTTAAAAACGGATTACACAAGAGTTAATAAATATATGCCTCATCTATATAAGAGACATGGACTCTCTCATGTAGGTACATCATTATTGAACATAGAAATGCCCATCAGCAAATCCTAAAGATAATCTGTCTAATTTGAAAATTGCCAACTAGTGTAAATCCATGTTAATTCAGTTCTTTTCATACTGTAAATACTCTCCTAGGTTCAAATACTGAACTCTTCTAATTAAATACTTAAAATACTTTACTGAACATATACCTGCTATTGTTCGACACTCTGTTTTTACTAGTCAGCTCAGAAATAGGTAACCCCCCACCATTCCCTGATCTGAGCACATTGCCACGATGACTGACATTCCTGGTTTAAAAATAAAACCTTGTTTCAAATATAGCTTCTCTAGTTCTGGGTAATGAATATAGTTTCATAAAAGTTGACATCATTTCTTCTGATTTCACCAGAATTAAATACATCCAATATTCCTACTGGGTATCTGACCACATCACTCAAGGTTCTTGCAACCTGGTGGGTGTTTGAAGGGGGAGGAGGAGGAGGAGGAAGAGGAGGAGAAAGAGGAGGAGGAGGGGGAGGAGGAGGAGGAGGAGGAAGAAACCTGCATAGATGGAGTTAAACCCGAAGGATAATCAGCCTTACAACTGTAATAGTCATTTTGTTTGTTAAATATGGCATCACAAGTTGATTTTTATAGTTCCTTTACCAGTTCGTATGTGTATAGTATGCAGATTTGCTTATGAGGAGAATATTAATATATACATGTCCAGAACTAGTAAATGCATCACGCTTGGGAGCCAAGCAGTACTCTGATACACTGTTCTCCTTAGAGGTCAGTTCTAACGCACACTGTTTCAAATAGACCCAATTTGTCTGCTGATATATATTCAAAATGCAGTAGGATGTGGTCATACACGCCCAGAAATACCATCTTTATGGGGTGGGGGTGAAGAAATCCAAACATTTTTTAATAGCAATGCATTACTGTATATCAGATACAAACATGCCTGCCAGCAATCCTAAAGCAAATGAAATATATTATTTGAGCCCATCCACTCTACAGAAAAGAAACTGCTTTACCAACACATCTCTCCTCCCCCATCATCTAAAGACTCTCCCCCCACCCACCCAAAAAGAAAAAAAAAAAAAAACTCATCACACTTCACTACGCAACTGATGGAGTATTAAACACTGTCTTCCAAGCTGTGGGAGTTAAAAAGAAGTCGCCTTCCTGCCACACTCCCCTGGTGCTGCAACGGACATAGCATCTCCTCCTATCGACCTAGTATGATGCTCGCTCCCCAAGCACTGCAGTCCCCTCGCTGAGGACTGCCCTGGCCACACGCACATCCAGCGGGAAGTCCCCCGATGGGGACAACCACATACCTTTGCTCTCCATTTCGGTCCCTTTCGAGTGCTGGAAGTTCAATGGAAGTTGGCCGGAAGATGTGGGCCCGCTTCAGATTCCCAAATCTGGGAAGCCAATCTGATGATTTCGCCCGTACTTCCTTCCTTCCCCTCAGGCTTCCTGAAAGATGGGATTTCTTAAACCTTGAAGCTGCAATCAGGCACCAAAGGACACTTAGCAGCAGCAGATTGCCTCTACAGGGGATGGGTTGCGACGCGTATCTGGTATTGAAATGCATGCATGGTGCCCGCTCAGATTTTTTTGTTTCTTTCTTTTTTTTTTTTTTTTTTTTTTTTTTTTTTTACCTGGGTCTGGAAGCTGCCAGCAGGAGCTGTCCTCCGAGCGTGGTGCTGCAGGTGTAGTGACAGATCATCCCACTTTGCTCCCTGGATGTACAGCAGATTTGCATGGGCGCTGGCACGCATGCGCAGGGCGTCCCCCCTCCCCTTTCGCCGCCTCCCGCTCCCCCGCCCCCCTTCGCCGCTCTCCCCAATACGGTCCTCAGTTATCCTAGCTGAGGAGCTGTAGCATTCGGTCACTGGGAAGCGCTGCTAAAAATAAACGCCGGACCGGATTTTCCTTTGCTAACTAGAAAATGGATTGGATTGGGATTGTGCATCAGTTTCGTACGATTTTCCAGGATGGATTACGGAAGCCTTAGAGGCGGCTAGGGTCTCTGAGCTAGGTATGGCTTTATTCAGAAGCAGAAGGGAGAGAAGAGGAGATTCATGAATCCTATTTAGTGGTCACAGTTTGGGGTTCTCTTCCTACTTGCTGCAGTAACTTTCCAGATGTATGCTTCCCCTTCCTCTACCCACTTCCCCTGACTTTATATTTCTCTTTGCATTCTCCTATTTGTTTTTGTTTTGTTTGGGGATGAGATGGGTGTCATCATGGAGGTACTAAAGGTTAATATTCTCCCGCTTCTCTGCTACTCAGACTCGGAGTTTGCTTCCTTCCCTAAGATCTCTTTGGCCTTGACCTCAAAATTGTTCCATCAACAGGCTCCAACACTTCTAAAGTTCTCCCAACAAAGCCACTGAGGACTTTGTGAGGTGTTCTTTTTAGCTTCTTTTCAACAATCTACCAAGCAGCAAAGTCCCCAAAGGTGGGATGTTACCTTATTGATAATACGCACTTTAATACTGTACCCATAATCATTTTTATAAAAGTGCAGAGGAAGAGTGTTTGTCTTATATGAGGTTCTAGGGAAGGGTTGCAAAGCCACAATCCCTTGAAGCACTACTTTCCTAACAGAATATTTGTTAAAAGCCCACACTACAGTTAATCTGTAAAATGTTTAATAGGAAAAAAAGTAGGTACTTATTATCTTTTTTTTTCCAATAGTCCAAATTCTCCTAAGAGAATATACTCTCCTTAAGTATAAGTCTTATTTTCAGGCATAAAAAGGATCCTAGAACACTGTTATCTGGAGTGGTTAAAGAGAGAGATGTGCAAATTAATCACACACTTCAGATTACACAAAGATCCCTCCACAGTAGATTTCTAATCCCAATTATCAAACCATTGAAATGCAGTAAAATAGACTCCCAACAAGAAACCTGAGGCAGACTATAATTCAGTCTCCTTCTGGTGATTCAGAAAGCATACTGGGATTTTCCAATGCCTTAGGGCCATGATTACAAATATTAATCATGAGGGTTCTGCCAAACATGGACATTTAGTAGCAGTGGACTCCTGCTGAACTGCTATGGCTCAGCAAAGCCTGCCTCCATTCAGCACTGGGGAATTAAAACACTCCAGTATGGGATTGCAGAGGCCACAACCTAGCATCTACTAATGTTTAGGCTCTCCCATTGCACGCCCAAGCAAATATTTGGAAAAATCACAAATCTTGGGCTTTCTTTAAAATTTGATAGGTTTAGGAAGTAGAATTAAGGGTGAGAGTAGAGTTGGTCCTTAGGAACAATCACCTATTTCATTGGGATAAATAATTTCTGGTCCTAACACTGCACCCATTACATATTCTTTCCCTCTCAAAAGTTTCAGGAAAGAAGACACCATTAGAATGATCTATATACACCCTTAATATTTACCATTTTGCAAATGGAGAGGCAGGAAGAGTACTTGACTTGATAAGAGTCACATAGTTGAGCAGACCCAAGCTCAGAACCCAATGGTCTAGGATGATTTTTTATATAGCCACCTTCTCATTATCTACAGTGAATGGCAATAGGGAGAACCTCTGACTTCATGAATTTTCATTATTTTTATTCAGTTTTTCAAGCCCAGATGCTTTATTAAGTGGGAAATAAATTTAGTGTAAAGTCAAAAATCAAAATGAAAAATGAAAAATTCAAGACCTTTGTATTATCTGGATCCAAACTACCTTTCGAATCTTCTCCAAACTTAACTTGCAGACAATATTTGCCATTATCATAAGCAAACCTCAAGATTTTCCCTTTCCATACTTTTACTTACATAGTCATCCTGATAATATCTTCACCTCCTTGCACCAATAACACAAATGTATACATATGCAAATCTTATATTTTCCTCAAGATTCAACTACACTTCCATCTCACTCCCACAGTCTTCCTGAATCTTTCAATCTTAAAATGTTCTCGGTTAGAAAAAACAATGTTGCTGTATCTTTCCCTGTCTTAGATCACTTATTACCTTCTATTTTGTATTATAATTATTTATCTGCATATCTCATTCCTCTTCTCCATCCTTACTAAAAAATAGGCTCCTGACTCATTTTGGTAGTGTATGGTGTCTTCAATATAGGAAATGCTGATAAATGTTTGATGAATTAATACTATGTAGTATACATGTTTTTGTATATATGACATTGACTGTGGGCACTATGATAAGAAATAATGATGACAATAATATTGAGCTAGGATTACTAAAAGCTTCTTATATGCCAGACACTATTATAAGAATTCCAAATGTTTTAATTAATTTTATCTTTGTAAGATTCTAGGAGGTTAGTACTATTATTATCTGTATTTTAAAAATGAGCAACCACAGGCACAGCGAGGTTAAAGTATGAATAAAACATGATCTCTGCCCTACAGAAGCATAGAGTTTATTAAAGGTGATAGAAACATAAATGATTTTAAAAGATACTGTAAGGCATAAGGTAGAGATTATCACAGGTGTAATGGGAGCACAGAAGAGGTTGGGCAGTTAGCTAGCCCATAGGTTTTATGAATACAAGGCTAGAAGCCTTCACACTGCTCCCCTTTAAAAAAAAAAAAAAGAAGGAAGGAAGGAAGGAAAGTAGGAAAGAAGGAAGGAAGGAAAGAGTCTAGCCTCTCTCACCAATACATACACAAAGTGGGAAAGGTTTTAACAACAGAAGGACTTCATGAAAGTGTTAATAAGAAATTATTTGACCTACTTATAATGAACCTGCTTGATGATGAACTTGGAAGAGGGGAAATACACTAAGTAGCCTGGTAATTTGCTACTTTAAAATGCCAAGAATTGGGTGGACTTAGATCCCTGATATTGGGGTGCCCCATTTCACCATCAAAAAACTGTCCTAGTTTGGACAATAATATGGCCATACGACTTATATTACACAATCGAATGAGAGAAGAACCACCAATATTGACATTCCAGCCTAATTCTGGTTAACCCATGTAATTGATTGGCTATGTAGGCATATTCAGATTCTCTAGCTTTGGTTCTTTCTAGAATGTACAGAAACAATATAAATGATTGGGTTAGTTAACAACAATGTATTACCTTACAATTAACAATTTAAAGAGCCTTGCTAAATATGTCAAATCAATTACCAGTTCACATAGATTTTTCCCCCCATATATTCACTGTGTTCTTCCAGAGTGCTGGATATAAATTGAATTTGTGACTTTTTTGTGTGTGCCCCGTTATTTTCTTACTATTCATCTTTTGTAACTGATGATCTTTTATACAAAATAACACTTGGCCATTTAGAACTCTTTTTGGTTGACAATACTAAAGTCAACTCATCATTATAAATGAGTATTCACTGTAAAATGGTCAGTCTCTCCTGAGGATATCAGTTTCAAACTGCCACCGGAATGTAAGCTCCACAAGGTCTAAGGCTATGTCTATTTGTTCAATGTTGTATCTTCAGCATCTAGAACAGCGTGTGGAACTTAGAAGGTTTTATTTAATACCTGATAAGTATATGAATGATTTTGATGAAATAAACCTTTTTTCCATGGCCACAAAGCCATTTTACTTGGCAAATGAAAGGCATCAATCAGCAATCCTGATAACATAAACAGGATCCTAAGTGACCTGATGAGGTAGCAAGATTATCACAAGGCAGTTAACAAATGTGTTCAGTGTTTAGTCTTGGGCAAAGACTATAAATAATCAGGCCTAGGTTCAAGTATCTCGTAGGCAGGCTAATAGGAGGGCTATACTTTCACAAAGGGCTTAGGTGGCTGAAAGAAATTAGTTATACAAGAAAGAAGAATAAAGTACATGACAAAAATTTCAAAGGACAAAAAAATGATGAGTCAACATGTCGAAGCCATGTGAGAATAACCATGCTATAGAGATTAGGCAGCATCCCTCTGAGAACAAACATATCTTGATTACCTACTATGTGTGAGGTTTTCATTCTCTTTCTTGAGTGAAGGTGAAATAAAAGTCCTTCTAAGAAGAAAACAGCAAGTGATAAAGTTTCAATAGAAATAATTCTGGCTGCAGGTATGTAATGGAGGTAAGAAACAGTCAATGAAGGATGAGAAATGGCAGAAGAGAATGCTGGTCATCTGGGTGTATTTTGCCAAGGAATACTTTATCCACATACTTCAACAGTGATTTCTCTGGAGACTATTAAGAGTCTATAGAGACCTACAGAATGGTGAGGCAGAGTAATGATGCATGGGTAAGGCATCTGGAAGCCAACTGACAAACATTTTTGACATTTCTTGTTAAAGATTTTGTCCACTTGACAATATTAGAGATTTATACACAAGCTATCAACTGACAATTTCAAGGCCCATCTGTTACACTGGCATAATGCCCACTTAAAATGGGGTGTGCCAATCTCATTAATGTTTAGGTCCCCATTGCACACAGGTTGAAATAATCAGTCCAAACAGAATATTGGGAAACACTGATCAACTGATTGTCTCTTTTCACTCTGGGGATAAGAAATCACATGGCAAATGACATGCAAAATTAACTTCTTAAATCTGGTTTGGATCATTATAAAGACCAACCCAATCCTTGAGTTCAGGTGATAAGAGCAGACCAAACATACAGCAAGCTTTAGTCTAAAAATGCACCATAAAAATGCTGTCTCAAAGGTATGTAATCATTTGTAATAAAGCCATTTCTTTACCCTATACCCTCCCTCAAATTCCAAATACACGAATGTTCAATATTATTTTTGGTAAAAATAGTACATGAATAAGTAGTCCTAAAAAGTCAACCAATATAACCCAAGTCTGTCATTAATTCATTAAATAAATATTTTGAAAACCTACTGTATGCCAGGTTCTACTCTAGGTGTTGGGGTATACCACTAGTCTGTATCGCAGTGTTGACATTGCAGTTTCACAACTGGAAGATATTTCATAAATCTTGTAGCCCCAACATTTATTATACAAAAGTGAAGAGTGAGTTGAGGCCCACAGTGGGAGAAAACAACTTTCCCAAAGCCAGGTGGCAAGCTACCAACAAAATTAGATGTTAAATCTGCTGGTGCCCCATTTCATTACAGCTTTCTCCACAATGGTATGCACATGTGCACACATTCTTTGGTTGGAGAACTTGTCCTATGTGTATTAATCTGCAAACTGTTATTTCAGAGCTCTATTCATTACCTTGGTAAACACAACCAGAAGTTCTTGGTGAAGGGCTAGAAAATGCTAACCATCCTAAATGTGTTGTGAACAATGAACAACCTCCATAATGTGCTCTACATGATGCCTGATAGATGTGGCACAAGTGTATCATTTGTGTGATGACTAATAACAAATATTTCTTTCATTACCAGTGTTCTTACTTGGTGAAAGTCTTTCTGGTTTATGTTTATATTCAAATCCCAATTCACTTAGCAGCTGTGGCTACCCAAGCAAAGTAAAAATGCAGAAATAAAGCAATTAGCTATGATAGTAGTGCCAAAAAACTTGCTATTAAAAAGAGAAAAAAGATTAATGAGTAATTTCAGCCAACTGAAATTAAATAACAGCAAAAGAAAACAATAGCACAATGGATCCCACAGGTGTATTAGCCCAAGGGTATTATTAACAGGAACTTAAAGGTTCATGACCAATGGCTAATAATACTGACACTCTACAATCTACCAAAAAAAAAAAAAAAAAAAAAAGAAAAGAAAAGATAAATACAATGGATTTTTATATTTTCCATCCTTAAAAACATTTACCAGAATTTTACACACTGTGGGTTTTTTTTTTGTTTTTTTTTTGTTTTGTTTTGTTTTACCTCTTTAATCCTTTTATCCCACTGAGACGATTCTACTGAATTAGATGTTAAGAAGCAAAGACAAGAGTTGTCATCAGAGGTGGAACCAAACAGCTGCTCTGCACAGAGGGTCTCTTAAATACTGAATTTCCAGGCCATGAGGTTTTAAGACCATGATGCTGCTGATGTTCCTAGGCCCTCTCTCAGTTACTTAAAGTCTGTCTCAGTTTAAAGCATCTATTGCTTTTCATTTGATTTTAAGGGTATGCCTATATATTATGACTGGCAAACCTTTCAATCAGCCTACCCAATCTCTTCCAGATTCATTGAATATGCATTTTTCCCTTCTCTCTTGAGAAATGCAAGGTATACATAATTAATAACTAATAGCCATCATAAGAAGGATATTGGGAAGGGTTGAGACTTAATCCTGGTTTCTTGCTCTGTAAAAGAAAAGGCATGAATGATACAATCTGTGAGGCCCCATCCAACTCCTACACTGGTGGTCTCTATGTGTGGACCATGACATCACCCCCCATCAGAAAGCATGTGAACCTTTGGCCATCTCACAGATGTGGTCACCTTCCTTTTAGCATTGGTGTTGAAGCCCAAAGGGCCTCTAGGGTTCCCCCTGCCCAATTCCTTCAGTTTATATATTGGAAACTGAGCCCCACAGATATGAAAACTCTTAGATCTGAATTTGGAACTGCTTGAATCCAAACTCAGTCCTTTTAACCATTATCTCACTGCCACCTGATATTCATTATGTAGATGAAATATGAAGTACTTGAGTACTAACCAGAGAATAGGTGGAAGAGAAGAAAGAATAATCCACAAGGCCCCATTAATGCCATTCAACCATTCACTGAGGAGTTACAAATCCCATCAAGATAGTTTCCTTCTACCTGCCCCAGTGCCCCTTTTCTTCTATCTTTTTACTTGTTTCTTTCTTTATCACCCCCTACAAGTGGATGATGGAGGGCTATAATAAAAAAATGATAAACTCAATTTCATAGAGCTACAGGATTGGATGGAAACTTTGGGCTCACTCTTTCTTAGCTTCGGAAACTTATCCTTCAGAATCCAAGGGAAACATTTCTTGAGGAAAAGTCTTTGAATATTCATAGTATTTTCAGAATTCTTCATTCATCCCTGGCATTTATTTGTATGTCTGTCTATAAAGTAGAGTATTCCTATCACATAGCATACAGCCCAATACATAGTAGGCATAGAATAATTGTATTCTGAACTCATTGATCAATCAGTGAGTGAGTGACTAAATGAATTAAGATTCAAATTGTTCCTGGAACTTTCTTTTTTTTTTAATGTTTATGTATTTGTGTGTGTGTGTGTGTGTGTGTGTGAGAGAGAGAGAGAGAGAGAGAGAGAGAATGAGTGGGGGAGGAGCAGAAAGAGAGGGAGACACAGAATCTGAAGCAGGCTCCAGGCTCTGAGCTGTCAGCACAGAGCCTCACACAGGGCTCAAACTCACGAGCCATGATATCATGACTTGAGCAGAAGTTGGATGCTTAACTGACTGAGCCACCCAGGTGCTCAGGATTTCTCAGTGTCTCTCATCAACCTACTCTATTCTTGTTCTTTTCTCTCTAAATCTTCAGTTTGTAGAAACAAAGGTCTCCACTTCTGTCTTCTTAAACTTGACCTTTCTTCAATCTTTATTTCTTCTCCCTCTGGTCTTGGGATTTCCCATCTCCCCAGCTGCCCACTTTTACCCTACTGCCACACACACACACACACACACACACTCACACTCACACAAACGCACACAGCCCACTAACAATCTCCCTGCTTGGCTCCATAGACCTACATGAGCTGAACCAGTACACTGACTCAGTCAACGGAAGAAGGAATAACTTGGACAAACTAATTAATGAATGACAAATATTCCGTAGATTTAGATTTTCCAATTTCAAGTCCTAAATATAGCTGAATGTTACTATTTGATCCTGTTACCCACTTTCTTTAATTTTGTCCCAATTATTTTTCTCCTTTTAGGCAGAGAACTTAAAATACCTCAATTCTTGGTTTTCTCCCTGAATAGAGGGCTTTTCTTTTCTCCTTAAGTGAAATGTTAGCGTCCATGGCTAAATATAGCAATCATCTATCAATAACCCTTACAGAATACAAAGAACCACTCTACCTTTCTAATAATGGATGTGGTGTTTTCTTGGCTGAACGTAAGTATGTTCAAGATGCACATTTTAAAAGATGATGTATTCTTGCAGGTACATTACTGGGCATCTGTAAAGCCTATTTCCACATTGATGTACATGCCAAATCATTTGCTATTATTACATTAAGCATTATTTGCTCCAGATAATAGTGCCAAAAGACTAATGTCTTGTGAGTACAGAAAGCAGACATTTTTTGGGCAGGACAGATGGAGATGGGAGAATCGCCAACAGAATTGTGCCTTCTCACATTTAAGTTTTGTTTTTTAATTATTTTCAAGGGTGAAGATCATGCAAGAAGTATCACTCATGCCCTGAACAGAGGATGGTGGGAGTCTGAATGCAATCAAGCTGACAAGACATGGAAAAAGAACAAAACATTGGAATTGTTCATCCATCTGAATGATAAACTGAAAATCAGAATTTAGAAGAGAAATAACAACTGAGAAAAATAAGTTTATACAATTAATTTAAGCATCTTTCTTTGTGGATTGGATATCCACTAAGATTTACATATCACCATTTTATCACTCCAGGAAAATTACTACAATAGGGGAGTGTGACTTGTTCTTTTGTGACATCAGAGAATTTATCCAAAGGACAGTGTGATACTGTAGAAAGTCATAATTCTTTCTTGAGGCAAATGTTGTCCCTAAAACTCAGTATAAGGTACTTGACTGGTTTGTATTTATATTATGAATGCCACACATTGAATTTAACAAACATTTTAATTATTGTTTAACATCATGCTGGGTTATATCTTATTATCCACTATCCACTATCTTATTAAATCCCCATAATAACACCAATAAGGAACCAAGAACACACACACACACACACACACCACCCACTAACAATCTCCCTGCTTGGCTCCATAGACCTACATGAGTTGAACCAGTATCCCAACTCAGTCAAAAGAAGAAAGAATGATTTGTATAAACTTTCAGAATTTAATGTTTAATTTAAATGTTTGGCCTCTGGGACATGCAGTTTGTGGGTAAGACTACCACTCCTACCTGGTGGATAAAACCCCCATGACCAGTGTTTGAACTAGTGCTACCGGAGTCCAAACAAGGGAATTCATTTTTTTAGCAGTCAGAGAAGGGGCAGAGAATGCTAAAGGACGCAACAGTCCAACAAAGAAGAGAAAGCTATTTCTGGCGGAAGTTTCAACATTGGACTCAAAGCCAAGAGAACACGTAGGGTGGATTTGAGGTGAAGCAACTAGTCTGGTGCTGCTGGAGTGGAAAGAAGATGAGAAGAAAAGCAGTGCTGAATTGAGGGAGGTGCCTTACCGGTTTCAGGATTCCCATTAGAACAGAGCCATTACTGTATCTAAGAGGCCAATTTTAATTTCAGCCCCAATGGCCTTGGCCATTTTGTGTGGTTACTACAGTTTTGGAGCAGGGGAATTCTCTAGATGGAAGGCCTTTCCAGTGTAACATATTTACCTGTGTTAAAACTCTCAGTATGCTCTCCCTTAGACTTGGCATTGACTGTTTTTCGTGTTTATTTATCCTATCTCAGCTCATTCACCACGAAGACCAAATCTTCCACATATGCTTGCCCTCAAAACTACCCTTTCCAGTGCAGCTCCTTTGAGGGTCCAACCTTGACCTTCCTAGTTGTTGAGACTGCACAAAAGAAATCTGGGCCACATGCAAATTTAGATTTTCATCTTTGACCTCACCCACTCAGCAGTTTGATCCTGGATTCTTTGTCCACTTTGCCACCAGCTTTGCATCTGACTTGCATTTACATCCCCACCTCCCTGATCAGCATGATGCAAGATCCAACTTCTGACCTCCCTGTGGGGCTTTTATCTCTCTTCCTTAACTCCATGAGTTCTAGAACAACCTTCAGAACAGCAGCCTTTACAGCTCCACCTCGCCCAGCACTTCTGCTCCCACAAAAGCCCCACTGGTTCACCTTCCCCATCTGTCCTGTTCTGGAGGTGGGGTCAGGAGAGCACTTGGAACAGAGCCTGAAAAGTGATAGTACAATTTTCTAACTATTTATTCTATAAACTCTGCACTATGTATACATTATTTCTAATCCTTACAATTCTTCCAGGTTGTGAATGATTATTCCTAAGGCTCCTAAGGTTACCAAGTAAATACAGCTAACAAAAATGGTTGAACGTCATATGTGGTTGGAATCAGGAGTCACTGGAAAACCAAATTTCCACCCTACTCTTCCACTGCAATTTCTAATTTTAACTCCGCCCCCTTTTTTTTCCTGTTAGGATTTTAATATGTTACTGCTACAGTAACCGTGAAAAATTGTTTTAATTTGAATGCTTATAAAATTGTGCTGAGAAATGAAAAATATCCTGAATGTTTATGCTCAGGAGAACTACACTAGGATAAATACTACTAAGCAGTTCAACTCTTATTACTCTCAAGAATATGCTAATATGTGGACTCATTTATTAAAGCACTTTGGTGAACATTTAAATGAGCAGTTGTAAAATTTTATATCATGGAAAGACATCATCACTTCCATACTTCCTCATCTCCTGATTTTGTTAATGGGTCTCAGTTAAGCCAGCAGATTTTTTAAATATTTGTTTACATTTGAAAAATGGTAAGGATTTGAAATGGCTATTTGGTTAAAAGCTAGGCTCTCTGCAATACTAACTTTGCCAATCGTTAAAACATATGAATATGCTTAACTTGTATTTTCAGTTCGGTCAACAAAAGGTAGTTACTATTAGCAGTAGTGGTATTCACAGCTTGGCCTAAAGGCTCTTCATCCTATATCTCCAGCCCCATGTCCCACCTCCCCCCATGCTGATCCCCCTCTCCAAGTACATGATGTGTGTCATGCCTCTGTGAGTTCATCTGTGCTGTTCTCCCCACCTGGGAAGACTTCATGTCCCTTTCTCTTGAATTCACTCAAAATTCAGTATCAACGTCAGCCCCTCCAGGAAGTACCTTGTATCCTCCAGTGTGATTTGAAGCTTCCTCACTCTGGGCTCTCCTAGAATCCTGGATATTCCCTTTTCATTACTCAAACTGCTGGGTGACCTTAGGTCTCCCTCTTTAGACTTTAAAGTTTGGGAAAAAGCACAATGGAATTATATGTACAATATCTAGCACAGTGTACCACACCTAACAGACATCATTAAATACTAGTGGAAGGCAGGAAAGCCAGAGGATTTTCCTGAAGGAAAATTGAGACCCACAGCAGGTATGTGACTTGCCCAACATCACAAAGCAGAGGCCCTATAGAATCCATTCCTCCTGCATCTCAAGGCCAGGCCCAATCCACTATTCTATACTGTTCTTTCAGTAGTTTGGGAGGCTGAGTATTTTAGAAAGAGTAGGGCTATATATAGACATATATACATACTCATTGAAGGATTTGAAACAGAAACGCTTTTTTTTTAATTTTTATTGATTTATTTTTGAGAGAGAGAGTGTGTGTGTACTTGCACAGAAGGGGCAGAGAGAGAGAGAGGGAAAGAGAATCCCAAGCAGGCTCCATGCTGTCAGAGCAGAGCCCATCATGGGGCTCGATCCCACAAACCATGACATCATGACCTAAGCCAAACTCAAGAGTCAGATGCTTAACTGACTGAGCCATCCAGGTGTTCCTGAAACAGAAAGACTTAAAAGTGAATACATTATGAAGTAGCAGAAAGAGAAATTAAGAAAACAATCTCACTTAAAATTGCACCAAAAGGAATAAATATAACCAAGGAGGTAAAAGAATTGTACTCTGAAAACTATAAAACATTGATGAAAGAAATTGGGGCACCTGGGTGACTGACTCTTGATTTTGGTTCAGGTCATGATCTCATGGCTCATGGGACCCCACATCGGGCTCTGTGCTGACAGTGCAGACCCTGCTTGGGATTCTCTCTCTCCCTCTCTCTGTCCTTCCCCTCCCTCAAAATAAATAAATAAACTTAAAAAAAAAAAGAAATTGAAGATGAACCAAATAGAAAGATATTCCATGCTCATGGATTAGGAGAACAAATATTGTTAAAATGGCCATACTACCCAAAGCAATCTACACATTTCATGTAATCCTTATCAAAATACCAACAGTATTTTTATAGAACTAGACAAATAATCCTTAAATTTTTATGGAACCACAAAAGACACCAATAGCCAAAGCAATCTTGAAAAAGAAGAATAAAACTGGAGGTATCACAATTCCAGATTTCTAGATATACTACAAAGTAATCAAAATAGTATAATGTTGGCACAAAAATAGACACATAGACCAATGGGACAGAATAGAGAGCCCAGAAAAAAAAAAAAAAACATGCTTGTATGGTCAAATAATCTCTAAGCAGGGAGACAAGAATATGCAATGGGAAAAAGACAACGTCTTCAAAACCTGGTGTGGGGAAAACTGGACATCAACATGCAAAAGAATGAAACTGGACCACTTTATTTCACCACACACAAAAATAAGCTCAAAATGGATTGAAAACCTAAGTGTGAGACCTGAAACTATAAAAATCCTAGAAGAGAGCACAAGCAGTAATTTCTCTGACACCAGCCACAACAACATGTTTCTAGATATATCTCCTAAGGCAAGGGAAACAAAAACGAATATAAACTATTGGAACTACATCAAAATATACTTCTATACACCAAAGGAAACAATCAACAAAACTAAAAGATAACCTACTAAATGAGAGAAGATGTTTTCAAATGACATATTTGATAAAGGGTTAGTATCCAAAATATATGAAGAACTTATATAACTCAACATCAAGAAAACACCCAAATAATCCAATTAAGAAAATGGGAAAACGACATTAACAAGACGTTTCCCCAAAGAAGACATACAGATGGCCAACAGATACATGAATAGATGCTCAGCATCATTCATTACCAGGGAAATACAAATCAAAACCACAATGAGATATCACCTCACACTTGTCAGAATGGCTAACTAAAATCAAAAACACAAAAAACAATAAATGTTGGTGAGTATGTGGAGAGAAAGGAACCCTCTTGCACTGTTGGTGGGAATGCAAACTGGTGCAGTCACTGTGGAAAACAGTATGGAGGGTCCTTAAAAAATAAAAAAAATAGAATTATCATATGATCAGTAATTCCATTAAACAAAAAAATACTAATTCAAAAATATAAAACAAAAATACTAATTCAAAAATATATATGCATCCCTATGTTTATTACTGCATTATTTACAACAGCCAAATTATGGAAGCAACCCAAGTGTCCATTGACAGATGAATGATAAAGAAGAGTAGAATATATATAAATCATATTATATATATATATTCTTAAATTTAAGAAGTTTAAGAAACAAAACAAATGAGCAAAGAGAAAAAGAGATAAACAAAAAAATCAGACTCTTAACTATAGAGAACAAACAGATGGTTACCAGAGGGGAGGTGAGTGGGGGATGGGTGAAATAGGTGAAAGGGATTAAGAGTACACATATCATGATGAGCACTGACTAATGTATAACATTGTTGAATCACTAGATTGTACACCTGAAACTAATATAGTACTGTGTATTAACTATACTAGAATTCTTTTTTTTAACGTTTTATTTATTTTTGAGAGTGAGAGTGCAAGCAGGGAGGGATAGAGAGAGGGGGGAACAGAAGATCTGAAGTGGGCTCTGTGCTGAGAGCAGCAAGCCTGATTGAGGGGCTCAAACTCACAGTGAGATCCTCGCCTGAGCTGATGTCAAATGCTCAACCAACTGAGCCACGCGGGTGCCACTGGAATTAATTTTTTTAAGTGAATACATTATTTTGATGAAAACTAGACAAATATACCAATTCCTAATTCACTGAGAATATTATAACAACTAAGTGTATAACAAGAAGAAACTAATTCCAAAAATATATCTATATATTTTCCTATATTTAAAGTGATTCAATGATTCAAAGAAATGTAGTCAAAGGGAAGATATGGCAGTTTCCTTTTTTTTTTTTGTCATCTCACCCAAGCCATTTTTTTTTTTAATTTGAGAGAGAGAGGGAAAGAGTGAGCACAGGAGAGGGGCAGAGGGAGAGAGAGAATCTTTAATGAGCTCCACGCTGGGTGTAGGCTCTATTCCACAACACTGGAATAATGATCTAAGCTGAAATCAAGAGTTGGATGCTCAACCAACTGAGCCCCCCAGGTACTCCCAAAATAATATTTATATACTCAAACTAATGATCCATTATGGTTATTGAATTTTTAGGGCCATTTCGCCAAAAATGGTAATCACACCAAATCCCAGCTAAAGTAGTAATTGGAAAAACCATGGCGGTAGATCTTTCTGACCTTTCATTCATCAGAAGTTACGAGGTCATTTATTATTTGAGAAGAGGCCAGATTTCAGTTGCTCAGAGCAATCTATGACACATGAGACTGGGTGAATTGTGAAATAGTAACTATAGACCAAAGATTTAGGTTGTACATGAGCAATCATTAAATGATTCCAAATAGCACTTTCAAAGTTTTACAGCATTGTCTATCCAATTAAACAGAAGTTAAGCTTGCTGTCAAGAGACCCACAAGCACCTTTTCTTATAGAACTTTCCCACTGTCCCCTCTACTCTATCTTAACAGGACTACTCTAGGGGCCCAGGAACAGCCCCTGCCTCCCTGCTTTGTTCACCTCTGGAATGTACCCCTCCTATCCAATCTTTCTTTTAACAGATGTATTGAGATGTGATTGATATACAAAAAAAATCACATATTTATTGTGCACAATTTGATGAGTTTGGACATATGTATGCATCTGTGAAACCATCAACACAACCAAGGTAATAAACATATCCCTTACCACCAAAAGTTTTCTTGTATCCCTTTGTTTTTGTTGTTGTTGTTTGTTTCTGTGTTTGTCTGTTTATGGTAAGGATGCCTAACATGAGATGTACCCTTCTAACAAATGTTTAGGTACACAATACAATATTGTTAACTATAGGCAGTATGTTGCACAACACATCTCTAGAACCCATTCATCTTGCACGACTGAAACTTTATATCAATTAAACAATCTTTCTTCTCCCAATCTTCTCAGTTACCTAGAAAACTATCCCAAATACCATATTCTGTAAATAAAACAAAACAAAAATCCTTTCCTGGGTCCACAAAATCCTTTTTGTTCTTTGAAGTGTACAATTTGTACAGACAAAATTTTGACAGAACTCTATGTTCAGTGAGTTCCCCCTCCTAATTACTTTTCAATGTTCCTAATTACCCCATTGTGAACTTTTGGAGGGAGAAGTGCCTGTCACCTCAGTCTCTTTCTCTAGGTCCATAATCCCTCAGCAAATGTGTCAAATTGATTATCAACAATCCCATAACTGAAAATGGTACAAACAATTGATGCTATTTTCCTGTTCAAGCTAAAACTGCTGGAATATTCCAAAACTGTCGAAGCTTACTAAGCCTGTGGGTAGGGAATGCCTTTGAGAGCTAAGGCTGAAAACGGGAACGAGGCCTCATGCTCCGTGCAGCACCTTGGACTGGCCTGTCACATCCTTGCTGACTCCTTGCTCTCTGAGTCACCCACACATGAAAGGAGAGCTTTTATCCCGGCATCTTTAAAATCCTGCACTTGGAAGAAAAAAGCCTGTTCTCTCCGGAGGATAAAAGGGAAACTGCACCTCTGTGAAATGTGTCTGCAGCCAGGTGCGGGGCTCTGCAGGAGTCAGCTCTGGGACAGACTCCAATCTCTCTCAAACAATAGCTACATTTCAACTTTCCTTTCCAAAGTGTCTGAAACTGAGCCGACCAAAGCAGTTCAGAAACCTAACCCATGTCACTTGGGTCACACAATGTGCCTTTCGGCTGCTGACATCATTTCTCGTTACAGGGAAATAAGGCAAAGGCACAGTTTGCTATAGATGAAGATACGTGGCTCTGGGGCACCTGGGTGGCTCAATCGGCTAAGCACCTGCGCTCGGTTAAGCACCTGAGCTCGGCTCAGGTCACCATTCATGAGCTCAAGCCCTGCGTCGGGTGCTGCTGCCAGCACAGAGCCCACTTCGGTTCCTCTGTCACCCTCTCTCTAGGCCACTCCCCTGCTAACACTCCCTTTCTGAAAAATAATAAACATTGAAAAAAAAAGAAATGTGACTCACATCAAAGGTGCCCGGCTTCAGTTTATGAAATACGATTATGCTTGTCACCATGTAGGCCACTAACCACCATAAGCTCTGAGCTGTGTCCCTGACCCCCACCCTGTCTATGTATGCAGCTATGTGAAAGTCCCTTCTATGAATCTGCATTTCCCACATCGTAGCAGGACATGAGCAATACCAGTGGCCTACCCACTTTCTAAAATACTGCCCAACTCACACTAGGCATACAGTAAACATTTGTTGAACGAATGAGTGAATGGAAATTGACTGAGGAATGATGAACCCAGCTTTTAACAGTGCTTGAGCTCAGAGGAAAGCCACTCTGTAAATAAGGATCCAGGGCTATTAGCACTGACTGGCTGTTGTTCAACCCCATATTTGTATCATAGAAACTTCTAAATACAGTCTGTACACTTAGAGGCTCCAAGGAGCTCGAGAGACCGCATCTACATTCTGTGGAAATGACTACTAGAATAATAATAACGATAATGATAGTAACCCCTCTTATGTGTGGAGTGCTTTTCAGTTTGTAAAGCACTTCCCCTTCCATTATCACATTAACTCCTCCTGACAACATTGTGAAACCAATCTCATTGTCTTGTGGCTGAAAAAGTCAGACTCAGAAAAGTGGCATGACCTGTCTAAAGTTACACAGCTAGTAAGAAACAGAACAAGATCTCAAAATTAACTCTCCCCAGGAAAAACGCCCAGGTGATAGTTTTTCTACTACACGGCGCCTACCTTTGAATGGGTTTATTTTTAAAAAAATTTTTTTTAATGTTTATTTATTTTTCAGACAGAGAGAGACAGAGCATAAACAGGGGAGGGTCAGAGAGAGAGGGAGACACAGAATCAGAAGCAGGCTCCAGGCTCTGAGCTGTCGGCACAGGGCCTGACACGAGGCTCGAATTCACGGACCATGAGATCATGACCTGAGCCGAAGTCGGACGCTTAACTGACCGAGCCACCCAGGCGCCCCTGAATGGGTTTAAAAACAACAACAACAACAACAACAACAAGAATAATTCAGTCAAAACAATTTAGTCTCTGATTGGACAAGTCACATCATTATAACTTTTAAAAAGCGTCTTACTTCTAAGTGGATTCTTGTTAACCTTTCTTCAGAACAGGTGTGATACTGCTTTGCTTTTAAGTCATAGAGAGTTCCTGTTAGAAGGGCCCTTAGATCTCATTCATCCCTTTGTTCATTCAGATACTTATTAAGCTCTTACTTCCCTAAGTGACAGCTCTGGGGAGGGGACAGAACACAGTAATGTGTGTCCCAGTCAGATAACAGCACAAGATATATAACAAACAGCTATAGTACAAGAGGGAAACTGTTTTGTTTTTTTTTTTTAATTTTTATGTTTATTTATTTTTGAGGAGAGACAGAGAGACAGAGTGCAAGCCACGGAGGGGCAGAGAGAGAGGCAGACACAGAATCTGAAGCAGGCTCCAGGATCTAAGATGTCAACAGAGAACCTGATGCAGGACTGGAACTCTTAAACCACGAGATCATGATCTGAGCCAAAATCGGATACTGAACTGACTAAGCCACCTAAGTGCCCACAAAGGGAAAATTGTTAAGCATCATCCAAATGTCTGGTGGGTTAGGAAGGAGTCCCCACTTCTAACTGGGGATTTCAGGGAAAGTTCCATGGCGTTTGTGCTGGCCTTAAAAACAGGGGAAATTAGAATAGTGAGGAGAACAAATCACAGAGAAAGGGGCTTAAAGAAGCAAAAGCAGAGTCAACTTGCCTCGTAACCAAGAAAGAAAAGTTGGGTATTCTGGAGGAAAGTGTATGGAGGAGTGGTGTTATAGAAGGTCAGAGCCAGGAGGGCCTTGAATGCCAGGTGCATTTACAGATGAGGAAATCAAGGCCTCGAGAAGTTTGACTCACCTCCTTTTGTCCTTCTCTGTTCTACTTTTCTGACATTACATCTGCCAAAATCTTCTCAGCTAACAAGGAAAACCAGTGTCTTGACTAACCAAAGCTAAAACATTTTCTGGCTATTTTCTCCCTAAATACAACAGTGCCAGATGCAGAAAATGCTATTCATCTTAGGCCCACACTAGGCTTTGCAAACATTTTGGACATGAGGCAGGTCGTGATTCTCTGGGAATGCCACTGCTGCCTCACTTGACCATGGCACCTCTTCCCACACATTTTCCTCGCCTCCTTCTGTTTCCCCCACTGTGCTCAGGGTGAGCATTTCATTGGCGCTGTCCTATCTCCTACAACTGCCCAACCCCTAAATACCAACAATTGTTGAGGTCCGAAACAAAGTAGAAGTAATTTTTCTGCCTGCAACTAGTCATTAGTAACATTCTTTTCTATTGGGAACACACAGTGTGCGTGAATTTTCATGATACTTTTTTTCAAGTTTATTTTTATTTATTTTGAGACAGAGATAGAGAGCAAGAGGGGAAGGGGCAGAGAGAGAGGGAGAGAAAATCCCAAGCAGGCTCCACGCTGTCAGCACAGAGCCCCACCCGGGGCTTGAACTCATGAACTCCGAGATCATGACCTAAGCTAAAGTCAAGAGTCAGATGCTTAACTGACTGAGCCACCCAGGTGACCCCATGATCCTTTGAGCAAGGCATCTCTGAAACTAGTGAGGCAGAGTGGAAAGAACACAGGCTAGTCTGCCAGAAAGTCAGAAGGCCTGATCTGGCCCTTTCTTTATTAGACACCAGTTTGCTCTGTGACCTTGATCGAGTTAACCTCTACTCTTTCTGAACTTCTTCAGGAGAGAATAATAATACCTAGTTGCCCAGAACATCCTAACATGTTTGTTGTAAGTGTCCAGTGACTTAATGGATTTGAGAGTTGTCTACAAACAATCATGGCTAAATAAACTGGGACCACGTTGCAATTATCATTATTCACCTTGTTATTTGCAGGTTCCAGATTAACCGTAAAAGAGATCTCAGAGATCATCAGTCCCAAGCCCCTTATTTTCTAAATGAGAAAATAAGTCTAGAGAGGGGAAGTGACATGCTCAAGGTCACCCTGGCAATTAATATCAAAGATGAAACTCAACTCATGACTCCCAACTCTCAGCCCCGAAGTTGCTGCACTGTAACCACAAGCTGTGTGATCAAGTAACCATCAAAACAAGGCCTGTGTGGCACTTAAAGCCTCATTTTAATGATATTCTATGTATTGATCCAGAACATGGTAAGGAAAGCTATTCACATCATCCACACTTAAGTGGGGGGAGAAAAGCAGGGGCATATTAGATTAAGTGATTGGGCCAAGTTCCAACAAGAAGAGATGAGTAAGAAGGGAATACCAGAAAGTCAGCTTCTCCCTGGAGGTCAACCTGCTAGATGAGACAGCATTGCCAAATTCCTGAAATGATGGCATTCTATTGCTGTTTCAAATCACCATGCCTCTCCTCCTCAGAAGCCTATGCAATCCACATCCAGATACTTTGACCTAGAAACTTCATTTGAAGAAATCCATGACCCCACTTGCAGTAATTGGAGTCAGACAGAGGTAGGATTGGCAGTTCCGCACAACTGACTCACCTTCTCACGCACACCTGCTCTGAGGGCTCTGGCATCAGCTCATTTCCTGGCAACTCTGGGCAAACAATCGCTTCTGCTTAAGCTTACTTGCTTTCCCCTGCCACATCACATGTAATTTCAGTCCTTGGAACAGAATATTTACTTTAGTCCAGGCTCTGACTTCCTTGCCTAAAACCTTTGGAATACATAGGTGTTTTAAGAATTCATACTCATTTTGGGGCGCCTGGGTGGCGCAGTCGGTTAAGCGTCCGACTTCAGCCAGGTCACGATCTCGCGGTCCGTGAGTTCGAGCCCCGCGTCAGGCTCTGGGCTGATGGCTCGGAGCCTGGAGCCTGTTTCCGATTCTGTGTCTCCCTCTCTCTCTGCCCCTCCCCCGTTCATGCTCTGTTTCTCTCTGTCCCAAAAATAAATTAAAAAAAAAAAAAAAAAGAATTCATACTCATTTAGATTTTGGAAAGTTAGTGATCCAGTACCCTTCTTAATGTATTACAAATACTCCTGCATGATCTGGGGCAGGACTCCATAGTCAAATGCTTTAGTATTTCTTCAGCAAAACATGAATATTCTCAATAAGTGGGATAAATAAAAGCTATAAATAGCCTCACATCAGGACAGGTTGAGTTTTGTCACCAGCTGGGTTTGCTGCACATTTATAGAAAAACAATCAGATTGCAGAACTTTTTGGATTTCAAAATTGCAAATACAGGATGGTGGATCCATATCACTTTTCAGTTTGTACAACGACTCAGCTCAAGTCAACTAACATGGATGTTTTCCTGTATCTTTCTAAGAGAGCCATCACTGTTAGTTGATTTTTCCTATGGATTTTCTGTGTCTTCATAAGGAAAAACCATAGAAAATAAAATAGATGTAAGGTGCCATTATTGGCAGGTATTGTTCTTCCTCTTTCCTTTCGAAAGCATCATCTTTGTTACTGGCAGTGAAAAAAAAACACAAATACCTGCCTCCATCTGAATAGTCACACTGAATATTCAGCAGGGACTTAAAAGAAGACAAAGGATGAGGGCTAGTCTGAAGATGGTTGTTGCTGTGTACTGAATAGTGTCCCTATAAAACTCATACCTTGAAGCCCTGCCCCCCAGCGAGACTGTATTTGGAGATAAAGCCACTAAGGAGGTAATTAAGGTCACAGGAGTTTAGAAGGGTGGGGTCCTAATTTGATGGGATTAGTGTCCCTATAAGAAGAGATATCAGAGTGCTCTTCTTTCCCTCCCTCCCCAACTCCCTTCTGTCTTTCTCTCTCTCCCTGCCCTATGAAGACGCAGAAAGAAGGTGGCTGTCTGCCAGCTAGCCAGGAAGAGACCTCTCACCAGGAAACGGCACCTTCATCTTGGACTTAGCCTCCAGAACTGTGAGGAATAAATTTCTGTTGTGGGAGCCACCCCGTGTCAGGTACTCTGAGGGCAGCCTGGGCTGACTAAGACAATTCTGTTGTTACAGTTCTGTTCTCACACTGGCTACCTTCACATGCCCTGTGCACAGTCATGAGTTTTACTTAAAGTGATTTTGTTTGGGGTACACGGTACAATGCTCTGCTAGCTGTAAAGCATTTATTGTACACTAAGCTCAGTGTTAGCAGACCCACATTCTAGACTTGGCTTTGCCATCAATTAAATGCATGAACAGAGACAGGTCCCCTCCTTACCCTAGGTCTCAGAGAGTTCAGTACTGGATAATCTCTAAGTTCTCTTCCAGCAGTGACATTCTACGATATGGGGAATTTAACCACACCCAGTTCTATTTCCCAGCAATGCTTTTTGGCAAAGCCAGGAAACAAATCAAGAATCATTAAGCCATCCCTTCACCCCACTCCACCCCCAGGATCATTTTTATTGTTCTCACACTTACCTCTAGGGTGTTAGGAAGATCGATGGAACTGTTTGTGTTTCTCGATGGAAAAGCTTCTCATGAGTGTCCTTGCAGCTTGATTGTGGTTAGAGCTGCTCCATGAATTGCTGATGATCTGCACTTCCGAAAGATGCTGAGGTAAATGTAATTTACAGGGTCAGTTTGGGGGTAGGAAGTAATCCTTCCCAAGATGACCATCTGGCATTAGTCCATGAGATCAAGAGGCAAAGATCAGGGGACTATCCTCTACATCTATGAGCTAGGTCACCAGCATAGGCCAGGTCAAGGAAGGAGAAACAGACATGGAAATTAATTCTCCCATCAGAAGAGCTTTTGTTTCTGCTTTTTGCTTTTCCCCTTGTCCTGGCCAGAGGTGCCTAATGCTATGATTGTCCACCCACCACTCCTAACTGCTTTCCTACATAACATCTTGCAATCTGATCTTCAGTTTTTTCCCCATTCTTCCACCAAAACCTTTAATAACCCAAGTCTGGGGGCCCCTGGGTGGCTCAGTTAAGCATCCAACTCTTGGTTTCAGCTCAGGTCATGATCTCAGGGTTTCATGAGTTCAAGCCCTGTGTAGGGTTCTGTGCTGGCAACGCAGAGCTTGCTTGGGATTCTCTCTCTCTCTCTCTCTCTTTCTCTCCCTCTCTCTGCCCCTCCCCAACTCACACTCTCTATCTCTCAAAATAAATAAATAAACTTAAAAAAAATTTTTTTGACTGCACTGCTTTCTCTCTCCTCTTCATCCTAGCACATCAAAGGGATAGTAACCCGATAAGAGGAAATGTTTACTTTTACCATCTAATCGATATCCAACTGCCATATGACTCACATTTTAATTTTTTAAAAATTTTTCAAAAATTATTTATTTTTGAGAGAGAGAGAAAGAGACAGAGTGTGAGTGGGGGAGGGGAAGAGAGAGAGGGAGACACAGAATCTGAAGCAGGCTCCAGGCTCTGAGCTGTCAGCACAGAGCCCGATGAGGGGTTCAAACCCATGAACCAAGAGATCATGACCTGAGCTGAAGTTGATCACTTTATTGACTGAGCCACCCAGGCACCCACAACTCACATTTTATAACTGACATGACCTAAATCATCCTTAAGTTACATTGCCATGTCCACAAAACATTTATGAAACTATTTCTGCCGGATGTTTCCAATTCTGGCTATGAACCAGAATCAGCTGAAGTTCTTGTTAAAAATACAGATTTCTAGGCCAAATTGCTGACATCCTGAACTAGAACCTACAGGAATGGTGCCCTAGAATCTGCATTCTAACCAGTTCCCTAATGCTTCTTAGACACCTCGCCTAATCTTAGTCATTTGGGAAATACTAATGTTGGTTTCTTTCTTTTTTTTGAGACAGAGAGAGAGACAGAGTGTGAGCAGGAGAGGGGCAGAGAGAGAGGTAAACACAATCTGAAGCAGGCTCCAGGCTCTAAGCTGTCAGCACAGAGCCCAATGCAGGGCCCGAACCCATGAACACGAGATCATGACCTAAGCCGAAGTCGGATGCTTAACAAACTGAACCACCCAGGAGCCCCTAATGTTGGTTTCTTACTCAAAGAAGCAGAGACTGCATGTCTTTAGTCTTGAGGCTGGTATTAATTCTACATCTTTGTTGGCATATAACAAAAATATAATTCTCACTAGTTTAACCAAAAGAGAAGATCTATTGTAAAGATACAGGTCACGAAACGGGTCACGAAACACCAAGAAAGAGTGCAGTTGGGCTTGAGAACAACTAGAAGTCACCTCTAGGACTCTCTCTGTCTCATATTTGACCTGCTTCTAAATAACTACTTGGTTTTCCTGTCTCACCTCAGACAGGTTTTTACCCCTCCTCGATGAAAGAACATGACTGCTATCATTTCCCAAGTGCTACGTGTTTTAGTTCATACACCCAGATAACTTTCCCTTCTTTAAGTTCAGATTCTCAGGGAGAAGATTTGAATTGGCTTGGGAGGCATCAGGTGTCCATTTTCCCCAAAATAAACATACACACACATATTCATTCACTCGCTCTCTTTTTTGCCTTTTTCTCCCCACCTCCCCTTACTTGGCACAGTCTGTGAAAGTATTTCTGAATCTCACATTTTAGTATCAGTTGATACCTTGGGTAGTTACCATGGCTGCCATAAAGTGACATGGAAGGTTCCAGTCACTTATGGTTAGAGATCGGTGGGTAGCGGCAATGCACAGAAAACTCTGGGAGTTTCCTATAAAAGATAACTGGAGGGAGAAATGCTAGGTGAGCAAAACAATGGGTGCACACTACAATATATCTCTCTTGGTGCCCATTAGGGGGCTTTGTTCCTAATAAACATTCATTAAGTAGAGCATTGAGTCACAAGTACAAGATCAGATTTCAAGTGCCAGTACCAATACCAACTAGCTACTATAAACATCAAATCTCTAAATCAGTTTCTTCATCTAAAGAGTGGAAATAATAATATGGTTATTTAGTGGACAGACAAAAATTAATACACACACGCAAGCTTTTATTTATATATTGTAAACCACAAACAACTCTATAAATATGAAGTACCATTTTCAACAATCTAAAATATGAGTTTGGACTGAATTCTTCCCATTGTGAAAGACCCATGTGCTTGATTTAATAAGACTATTTATTTATGGAAATACAATATGGCTTGAAGAGTTTCCCTTTTATCAAAGTTATCTACAGTTTTTTTATTTTTTTTTAACTTTTTTTTAACCTTTATGGATTTTTGAGACAGAGAAAGAGGGCATGAATGGGGGAGGTTCAGAGAGAGAGGGAGACACAGAATCTGAAACAGGCTCCAGGCTCTGAGCTGTCAGCACAGAGACCGACATGGGGCTCGAACTCACAGACTGTGAGATCATGACCTGAGCCGAAGTCTGACGCTCAACCGCCTGAGCCACCCAGGCACCCCAATAGTTTTAATGTCATACATCAATAGAACCTACTCTGGGAGGGGCCACTGAACACTTACTGGGCACCAACCACCATGCTAAGTTCTTTACCCACATTCTCTCTTTTAATACGCACAACAATCGCTTAAATTAATTATAAATAGTTATCTCCATTTTACATAGAAGGAAGTTGAGATTCAGAAAGATTGGATAACTTGCCCAAGGACACAAAGACAATAAGAACTGGAACCCAGATTTGAACCAAAGTCCTCAATAAAATGAATGTGTTTGAATTTGTCTTTCTAAAAATGTCATGGAAATGTCTACATTACCCAGAAACACATTATTGTTAATAGTCTCCCTATAACTTGCTTTAAGATATGACTAATTCAATACTATCATTATAGCTAAGCCTTTTAAAATAGAACGCATTTCATCCTCAAGGCTGAAGCTGTAAGTGTTCTTCATTGAATTATTTCTTGAACCTGATTCTGATGTATTTTTAATTGAAAAACATTCTGCTTAGACTAATGCAAAAAAACTAAATAGCAAAATCTGTTTGGAAGCCAGATGTAAGCAGCAAGATGACTCCTAAAAAACCAATAAAGACTCAACTTGTAAATTGCTAACAAATAAATCAATTAAATTTTGTTCTTCATTTGTGTCACTTCTGGGTTTTTTGTCCTTCTGACCTAGCTCTTCTCCTCTCTCATGGTCTTTTCTTTCTCTCTTATGAATAGAATTTCAATCCAGATTTTCAAACAAAATCAAAGTCCTCTGACATTATATAAACACTGCATAATGATTTTATGTATCATAAAATTGTTGAATCATAGAATATTAGAGCCAAAGTGAATCTTAATGATTATCTGGTATAACCCACTCAGCTTACAGAGGACAATTGAGACCCAGAGAGAAAAGCAAGTTAATATCCTTCTTTTCACAGAGAATTCCATAAGAAATACTGACCTAGACACCAAGAAAACATATTCACATTGCTAATTACTAGAAACCAATTCCCCATTCTTGCCTCAGTTTATCTACCTAAAAACAATGGAAATAATGAATTACAAGATCTCTGAGAAAACTCCCACCTCTAATGTAATTTTTCTTAATTTTTCTCACTCCTAAAGAGATATGCAACTATGTCACACATAGATTCACAACCATATCTATATTTCTTCTCATGCTTGAGTATGATATGAATACCAAATAATGGATATACACTATTTCAAGTAAACTCAATATTCAAAATCATGAACTTAACTGGTAGGTAGGGAATTATTGGTAGACTGGTTTTCATAGTCTTTGGCTTCAATTTCAAGCCCATTCTGAAGAGACCATGGATATTATATGATATCACTTTCTAATAATGTGGCATTTCATCTAGTTCCATTAGACACTGTTGATAATAAGACACAAGGTAATAAAAGGAAGCTGTGTTAGATTCTACTTGGTAGAAGTGACAAAATCCCAGCAGACTTAAACAAAGTGAGAATATATTGGAAGAATACACAAATATCTTAGAAAATAATTGAATAGCAAAGCCATAACTGGCTTCAGGAATAGCTGACTATTATAAGGATTTGGGGGTCTACAGGATGTCTTCTAGCTCTCTTTACTGCTTCTCTCTAGAAATGGCCTCATCCTCTTTTAACAGATCACCTTTCTCTATACTTTGAAAAACACAGCTAACACCAACAATGTTCTACATGTAACTTTTCAGCCCATGGAGAGACAATGACCCTATTGTTAGGTCAAGGATCAAAAATCTCAGAGAGAAATGACTCTCACCTGACTCACGTTACATAGGCCCACTTCTGAACCAAACAGTCGGGGTCAATGGGCAGTTATGAGGCACCAATGTAATTATTCTAATAAGTTGATGAGAAAAAGGGCACTTACAGAAAAGGGGTCCTTAGCAGACTATCTCTAGGTTTCCATTCCACTAATAAAGTTCTGGATTCCCTGAGTACAAGGTTGGTATTCAAGATCAAGGGGAAGATTATTTCTGGGGTGCCTAGAATAATTAAAAGCTAACAGTGAGCTTGAGATAATACTGCAATGTGAAATTCATGGTCTGTTTGGGAATTCCACTCCAAGCAGATTTCCACTCATACTTCACATGCCAATATGCTGTGGAGATTGCAACCAATTTAACCTTTTCTAAACAAGAATAATTATTAATTCAGGGCATTGAAATCACTGCTTTATATGGCAATATATTTTTCATTTATAACAGTTGGCAATGATGGTGAAATAGAACTTGTTTTATATAAATTCATCTTTAACACAGCCTCAGTTTCTTTTTTTTTTTTTTAAATGGGATGTTACATAAACATTCCGGGAAGACTTCCTGGAGAAGGAGGCAGGGGGCCGGGTCTTTTTTTTTTTTTTTTTAATTTTTTTTTTTAACACTTATTTATTTTTGAGACAGAGAGAGACAGAGCATGAATGGGGGGAGGGCCAGAGAGAGAGGGAGACAGACACAGAATCTGAAGCAGGCTCCAGGCTCTGAGCTGAAAGCACAGAGCCTGATGCGGGGCTCGAACTCACGGACCGTGAGATCGTGACCTGAGCGAAGTCGGACGCTCAACCGACTGAGCCACCCAGGCGCCCCAACAGCCTCAGTTCCAAGTGAAGGGACAAATACTTATATTTATTCTTGAAAATATGATTACTATGTATGTGATAACTCTATATTTCATACATTCCCTCACAGTTTACATAAGGTTTTTTTTTTTTTTTTTTTTTTTTTTACCTTTTTCAACTTCTTTCCCCCTACTCAGATGGAGGCAAATAGCCCATGACAACAGGAGGGCATGTGCTGTTACTGGTACCAGAGTATCCATGCTTTCCGGTAATACCTCACCCTGTTCCTGAGTCTATAGGTTAAAGTAGCTGTCAACTAGCAGTTGGGATAGCATAAAGAGGAGATGAGAATACCAACACTATTTCCCTTGTGCCAAGAGTCACAGCAGTATTGTTCTCCCAGGAGTTGAGTGATGAGGAAGGAAGTTCATATCATGAAGATTTATCAGTTGTTTTGAATTATCATAAACCACACATGAGATTTGTTTTACTTTTCTAGAAATGCAATAGATTACTTAAAGCCAGTCTGGGTGTGAGACTTTTTTTTTTTTTTTAAGTTTATTTATTTTGAGAGAGAGAGACAGAAAGAGTGAGTGGGGGAGGGGTAGCAAGAAAGGGAGAGAGAGAATCCCAAGCAGGCTCTGCTCTGACAGATGCGGGGCTCAAACCCATGAACCGTGAGATCATGACCCGAGCCAAAATGAAGAGTCGGACACTTAACTGACTGAGTCACCCCAGAGACTGTTTTTCAAAGACTTATTTGGAGCAGTTTTAGATTCACAGAAATATCAAGAGGAAGGTACAGAGATATCCCATATGTTCCCTGGGTAGGCACATGCATAGTCTCTCACTGCCAAATTCCCCCACCACCAGAGTACATTTGTTACAATTATTTGCTCTACAGAGAAACGCCATTATTACCCCAAGTCCATAGTGTACCTTAGAAGTCATTATTGGTGTGGTATATTTCATGGGTTTGAACAAATGTGTAATGGCATATATCAACAATTATGATATCATACAGAGTATTTTCACTGCCCTAAAAGTCCCCTGTGCTCTGCCTATTCATTCCTCCCTTCCCATTAACCTCCCCTGCAAATGACTCTTTCTATAGTTTTTATTGTCTCTATAGTTTTGCTTTTTCTAGAATGTCATACAGTTGAAACCATAAATTATATGTAGATTATTTTACTTTGTAATATGAATTTAAGTTTCCTCCATGTCTTTTCATGGCTTCATAGCTCATTTCTCTTTAACACTGACTAATATTCCATTGTTTGGATGTACCAGTGTATTTATGCAATCACCTACTGAAAGACATCTTAGTTGCTGCCAAGTTATGGCAACTTGAATAAAGCTACTATAAACACCCACATAAAGATTTTTTGTGAACAAACATTTTCAGCTCCTTTGGTTAAAATAGCAAAATTGAAATTGCTAGATCATATGGTAAGAGTTTGTTAGTTTTGTAAGAAACCTCCCAAAGTCACTGTACCATTTTCCATTTCACCAGCAATAAATGAGAATTGCTGTTGCTCTGCCTCCTTGTCAGCATTTGGTATTGTCATGTTCTGGATTTTGGCCAGTCTAACAGGTATATAATGGCATCTCATTGTTGCTTGAATTTATAATAGATCAATGGCACAGAATTGAGAGCCCTGAAATAGACCCACAAAAATATAGTCAGCTGATCTTTGATAATGGAGTAAAGACAACACAATGGAGAAAAAGCCTTTTCAACAAATCATGTTGGAACAACAGGACATACACATGAGAAAAAACTGAATCTAGACACAGAACTTAAACCCTTCACGAAAAGAAACTTAAAGTGGACCACAGACCTAAAGCAAAACTAAAAATCTCAGAAAATAGCATAGGAAAAAAAATTAGATGGCTTTGGGTTTGGCACAATGCTTTTAGATATGACACCAAAAGCACAATCCATATAAAAAATGATTTATAAGCTGGACTTCATTAAAATTCAAAATTTCTGCCCTGTGAAAGATACTGTCAAGAGAATGAGAAGACAAGCCACAAAAATATTGGCAAAAGACAGATCTGATTAATGACTGTCATCCAAATTATTAAAAGAACTCTTAAAACTCAACAAAAAGAAAACAAGCACACCAATTTAAAAAATGGGCCAAAGACCTTAACAAAAACTTCACTAAAGAAAATGTACAGATGGAAAATAAGCACATGAAAAGATGCTCCACATCACATCATCAAATGTGAGACTTTTTATTAAAAAAAAAAAAGAGGGAGAATTAAGTTGCTTGATTTTAACAACAAGGTTGAGATTAGAATTCTTAGGGTACCTGGGTGGCTCAGTTGGTTAAGCATCAGACTTTTGATTTTGGCTCAGGTCATGATATCAGGGTTTGTGAGTTTGAACCCCATATAGGGCTCTGCACTGTCCTCAGAGCCTACTTGGGATTCTCTTTCTCTCCCTCTCTCTCACCCTCTCTCTCTGCCCCTCCCCTGCTCATGTTCTCTCTCTCTCTCCCTCTCTCAAAATAAATAAAGAAACTTAGGGGTGCTTGTGTGGCTCAGTTGGTTAAGCATCTGACTTCAAGGTTCATACGTTTAAGGTGATCTCAAGGTTCATACGTTTAAGCCCCATGTCGGGCTCTGTGCTGACAGCTCAGAGTCTGGAGCCTGCTTCAGGTTCTGTGCCTCCCACTCTCTCTGCCCTTACCCACTCATGCTCTTTCTCCCTCAAAAATAAATAAACATTAAACCAAAATTTTAAATAAATAAATAAACTTAAAAAAAGAGATTAGAGGGGCGCCTGGGTGGCTTGGTCGGTTAAGCGTCCGACTTCGGCTCAGGTCATGATCTCACGGTCCGTGAGTTCGAGCACACGTCAGGCTCTGTGCTGACAGCTCAGAGCCTGGAGCCTGTTTCAGATTCTGTGTCTCCCTCTCTCTCTGCCCCTCCCCTGTTCATGCTCTGTCTCTCTCTGACTCAAAAATAAATAAAAACGTTTAAAAAAATTAAAAAGGGGCGCCTGGGTGGCGCAGTCGGTTAAGCGTCCGACTTCAGCCAGGTCACGATCTCGCGGTCCGTGAGTTTGAGCCCCGCGTCGGTCTCTGGGCTGATGGCTCAGAGCCTGGAGCCTGTTTCCGATTCTGTGTCTCCCTCTCTCTCTGCCCTTCCCCCATTCATGCTCTGTCTCTCTCTGTCCCAAAAATAAATAAACGTTGAAAAAAAAAATTTAAAAAAAAAAATTTAAAAAAAAGAGATTAGAATTCTTAGTAACAATGTAACAAATTAATATTCAATCTCATGTTTCAAAGTTAATCTGTTAGAGACATTTATTTTACTTTTAAAATGACTATTGGGTACAGCACTTAAGATATGTTCTCATTCTAAAAGAATCCATACAGTTTTGGTACTAGTTAGCTAAGAAAAATTGGTCAGGTTAATTTTTAAAATTACCAGGTTATTGTTGAAAATCTCCCATGATAAACAGTTTGATTTAAAATAGATTTTTCTGAAACAAATTTTTTTTATCAAATACATTTAATTATAATAAAGGTAATTTCAACTGGCTTGGGAACTATTAAAATAAAAATTTTACTATTGTAGAAAACTTTATCTCTCCCTTTTAATAAACGAACTCAGATATAGACTCCTTCTTTTCTTTTTAATGACTAGACACAGGTAAGTACAGATTTTCTTACATGGCATGGTAAATGATGTATAAACATTTACCAACCTCTCCTTTATTTAAACAGAAGCTAATAACTACTCCATTTTCCATTCTCAAAAGCACTTGTGTCAACAATTTATCAGACCCTTACGTTTTCTGCGTTAAAAAAAAAACCTGGCTCACTAGACTATCCTTCCAACTTCAGCTCAGGTCATGATCTCAAGGTTCATGAGTTTGAGCCCCACACCGGGCTGTCTGCTGTCAGCACAGAGCTGACTTTGGATCCTCGGTCCCCCCTCTGTCTCTGCCCCCCCCCCCTCAAAAATAAATACACATTTAAAAATAAATAAATAAACAGCTTGTAGACTCAGCCTTCAATTTTCATTTTAATCAGGGATAATTCAAAGATATTTTAAGGTTTATAGTAATTTATTCCAGCAGAAATATAGAATTTCATCAGAACTATAGAATGGCAGAAATTTTAGAGACCATCTAGCTCAAAACTCTTGATCTGACAAATCAGGAAAGCAGTAATGGAAGATGGAAAAAAAATCTGCCCAACATTACAGTGCACATTAGCACCAGAGTTAGACTTGAGAATCCAGGACTCCCCTCATTCCCAGTCCTCTGACTCCAAACCTGCCGGACTTCTCTTACGGTCACGTTGTATTAGGCAAAATTGAGCTGAATGGGATAAGCACCAATTGTTTTCATCAAAATATGCTAAACTCATTGGGTGCTAGATTTTTTGAAAATATATAACCACTGTCCTCAAAGGTGATGTAATCTGATGAAAGAACCCAGGTAGACACATATGAAAGATAAAGTATCATTCAGTTTATTCCTAATTGTTGAGAGTAACAGAAGGAAACAATAGTGCATTTACCTAAAATAAACGTAATCCTAAGAAATAGACCCATATAAGAGCCCATGACAATTTCTATCCCTCTTTTAACAAATACCACATGTAGAAAAGGACAGATCTATTATACACAATATAGAAGAAAGGAAAAGACATGAGGAGCCAAGTCTGTAATCCTATCAAGAATTATATCAGGCAAGAATGACCTGTCAGTCTCAGAAAAGATATTATTTTAAATGGTGGGAGAGAAACAGAGGAAAGAAAAGAAAAATCTGTACGTGGATCAATCCGCATAAGTTTTATCTTCAGATAAACTTCAAGTTCTTTACAATGAAAGGGAATTATAACTCTTGTCTGTTTGTCTTTATAATTTTATTCTATTTTAACATCAAACTTCAATAGGCCTACTATGCCTTAACAATAATTGTCACTGCAGTTAAGAATTACTGTCATGGAAGCCGATGCAAAAAGAAATCCAAGTGGTTGCTCAGTTCTCATTGGATGATAAAACAAATTGTTATCAGATCACACTATGAAATCTGAATACAATATCTGAAACACTGAAAATGCGGCAACTTTCTGATCTTTGACATAAGCCATGTTGTAAAGACTTAGATCATAAGACCTAAAGGCAGTTCTCAAGGAGCCCACACAAAAAGAGTCAGGATGAGTGTCCTAAAACTAGCCTCAGAACCTCAGAGCATGTTTTCTTCCTATTTTGTGTATGTAAGGGGGTGTCCATGTACATCATGGTGCTCAAAGCAAGTGATAATATTTGTATGACACCCTAAAGAACATTGAAAGTTATTTTGGAAGCATAAGAGACTCTTAAAAACTGAGAACAAACTGAGGGTTGATGGGGGGTGGGAGAGAGGGTAGGGTAGGTGATGGGCATTGAAGAGGGCATCTTTTGGGATGAGCACTGTGTGTTGTATGGAAACTAATTTGACAATAAATTTCATATAATAAAAATAAATAAATAAATAAATAAAAAAGAAAGTTATTTTGGAGATTCTCTAGAGGGTTTGGGAAAAACAAATTGTTAGATTTTCTTTTTAATATATAAGATAGATAAAATAATAGTGAGGAAAATATGTTAAATATTAAATTTGATAAAAATTTATGAATATAATCTTTTCAGAAATTTGGAGAGAAAGTTGAAATCTTGTCAATGAATATAAGATTTTGAATTCAGGTTCTGTGCTTGAAGTGGCCATCAGTGGACAAGTGGACACGTGGATCTGACAAGACTTCTTGATGAGCTCTTCAAATTCGTGGTAATCATCATTAATGAGAAACCAGTCACAAAAGCAGATGATAAAAAATTTAAAACCACTGGTTTTTTAGATAACCATCTAAATATTTAAAGCAGTTGAAATTACATTTAAAGAATCTGACAAATTTTCCTTACCTTGCATTGACAAACATAAGAGTTGGGGTTTGAACGGAATAACATTTTTTTTGGTATCAAGCATTTCAAAACAGAGGGATGGCTTTAACTTGCAGATGGTACCTTCGTCGTTAAAGCAGTCACGTGGGAGCTAGCTCAGACTCCAGACAGTTGGTAGCACAGACAGAAATCTAAGTGGAGGAACACCTCCTCTAGTCGGACATTCAGGGCTTCTTGTTAGAGCTGAGAATGCTGGCTTTCATTCTTTGAGTTTGTGGGCACCACCGGCATATCCTCAAATTCCTCTCCAATCATGCTGACCTCTAAGGAGCCTCAGATGATACTGGTTATGTCCTGAAGCAACTGGCTTAGGAGCCTCAGCTGCTGCAGAACCTGGTCAGTTGCAAGCTGATCATTTCCTTACTGCACATGCATTATTAAACTGTGCACAGTATCCTGGTTGGAAAGCTCTGCTTTAGAGAACAATTAGCATGTCTCTATGACTTTTTTTTTTTTTTACAAGTATAGTGTTTTCATTTGTTTTTAGCCACAGGCTAAAGAGCAACAAATTCAGGGCTAGGAATGCTCACAAATGTCTTTGTTTTCATATAGTCCAACTGATTGATGGATGAGTTCATTCATCTATTTATTTACCAACTATTGGTCACAACCTTGTTCTTCGCCAGACACTAATGTTAGTCTAAATATTGTTGCAAATGGAAATAGAGGTTCAGGGATCTTTAGCTTAAGCACTGGGAGTCTGGAATCTTAACTCTAGAATAAAGCCGTTTACTACCCCTATCCTACATCACATCAAACACCAAATAAGCTAACCAGTGATGATAGGCACCCACTTTTTCATAGAATGTGTTTTGCCTCTCCGCTAGTTGATTTGTGAGATTTGTTTTTTGTCAATATTTGTCTTATATATTGATACTGAGACAGAAGGACTCAAGCAACAAGATATCTAAAAGTCCTGGATACTTTAATAATTTAGCCCCAGAATTCTGAGATGCCTAGAGATCACAAAGAGAAGCTGCAAGGGGAACAATGAAGAAAGGTTGTATGAAGAATTGACATATTTCATCTTTCCTGATAAAGTCCCTCCTCCCCACCCCCATGCCCTTACAGTGCAATGTTGTAGCAAAGTGAGGGCTCACATTGCTGGTTTCCTGTGGGGCTTTCTGGCTTCAACCAGTTAACAAAACCTCCCAATTTTCTGCAAACCCAGTTAGTCGTCAGTCTCTAAAGAGCCCTTAAGAGCCATGAAAACCACTAACATTGACAAAGGAGGTTCGTGGTTCTTCTGAGTACATTAACAGATATTATGCTTTCAAGAAGAGGTGCACAGAGGGCAAAGTTAACCACCTGTCTTCCCTACATCTTCATGTGGACATTATATTACAGTTCAACTGAACAGCTCCCCATTGCCCAGATGTGCATTATACCCTTTAACCTGTCCCCATTCTTTCTCTTACAACTCATTCTTTCTCTAAGGCCTGGTATCCATGTTGCCCACATATGCAGCCCTCCTCACCACCACCCCTCTACCCTAAAGTCACTGCTTTTGAATTCCTCCTGCACTTTGTGCATTTCTTAAAGGCACCAAACACATTATACTTAATCATATGCCTCAATACCACATTTAGCAGGAAAATCCTTAATACATGCCTCAAGGGCCTGTCCCAGGTCAGGTACTCAGGCCACACTAGATAAAAAAGTAAATATTAAAAAAAAAAAAAGTGAATATTACCTTCTCTATCAATTTAATTGCCACAAATACAGCTCTCTTTTCTAGCTCAGTTACAGTTGTGCCCCCAGGCATATCTGTATAGATTTCCTTGATCCTGACATCCTGACACTTTTCTACTCTTGTCTTCTGGTCTTCCTTTCAGGCTGGGCTTCCCCGTAATCCCGGGACACCAGACTCCAGTAACTGCCAAGTAGATGGCAACTGCTACTCTGCTGCCCCCTAGGGGACCCTGGCCAACATAGTCAGGCTTTGCTTCCAGGATCTAATGAACTTCATCAAGGGAAGCATCCAAGCAGTTGATGGATCTATGAGAATAGAATACCTGTCATTGTGAACAACCGCAAGCCTTAGATATATTAGTAAGTTAAACCTCAGGGTTGAAACTGTCTTCCATAATACAGGGCTGATCTCTAAGCACGTCAGACTCCATAGACATATTGTAATAATTTAGTGTCAATTGGGTTGCCTCACACTCTGGGCATTTTGTTTCAGGTTAATCTTCAACACTTTCAAACAATTTTTCTGAAATGCTGAATTCCAGAAGTGTAAATATAAAACATGAGATGAGTCTTTCAGCCTTCCTAAGACTTTGGTTTCTTCTTCCTTTCCTGTTGGCCAAAGAAAACACAATGAAGTTGTGTAGAAAGAATCTTAATGGTTAGGCATCCTTTCTAATAATGCTTTCCACCAGACAATGCCCGTAAAGTGCTCTGAAAGTTTCAAATGAAAGTGATCACTGTACATAAATGCAAAATGTTTCCCATATTACTGTTATGGAGACTGGGAGCTTTAAATAAATGCATTCCAATAGCTGTCACAGAAAGAATAGAAACCAAGGAACTGAATATAGAATGGGGACATTTATAAATCACTAGACACTCACAATAAAGCCTGCAGAGAAAGAAATAAGCTACATAGATTTTTATAATGATGAAAGTTCCAGTTTTTCTCTCCAAAATTTGATGTTACCTAAATTTTGAATTAGTGTAGGTGACAGTCACTGAAGAAAACACATATATAGGAAAAAATATTCTGAAATCATTTGTCAAATCTAAGATTGTGGTTTTTTTCTACTAAAATGACGCTGTTTTGAATCTTGAGTATAATAACCCACCTTTGTCTCCAAAAGACACCATTTATTATTAAAACTATTAGTCATTGAACTGACGGGCCCATAACTGAAAGAAACATACTTAAGGAACAAAGTAAGACCCTACATACCCCGCATACCTCCTTCATAGAAGCACTTGCATGGCTCAGTAAGGTAAATCTAAGACTTTAAAATGAACAGAATTTGGCAGGCCACATTAATACAAAGCTATCAGAAGAATAAAACAGAAAGTATGAATCAAAATGTTTTGTCCACCAAAGCAACAATCACCAAGTAAAGAAAACTGTACTAAAATACTCCAATATGAATTTAAAACAATTAAACAAGAATTTGCAGATATGAAACAGCATTTCAATTCAGAAATTTAAAAACCCAGAATAGAAGTAAACAAAGAAACAAGAAGATTGTGAAACAAAAAGTCTCAGTGCATTAGGCTGGGAAAGATTAGAAAAGACAGCATTTTCTCAAGTTAACACCATATTAGAAAGAGAAATAGATTAAAGTGAAAACATAATAAGAATATAATTACTGGACTACTAAATTTAAAAAACAATACCATTTATAATAGCACCAAAAATGTCTAATACAGGGGCACTTGGGTGGCTCAGTTGGTTGAGCGTCTCACTTGGGCTCAGGTCATGATCTTGCAGTTTGTGAGTTTGAGCCCCATACTGGGCTTGCTGCTGTCAGTGCAGAGCCCATTTTGGATCCTCTGTCCCCCTCCCTTGCCTCTCCCCCACCTGCACTCTCCCCAAAACTAAAAAAAAAATTCTAATACACACCTAAGAATAAATCTAATAAAATATGTGCAAGATCTCTAACTTGAAACTATAGGATATACTTGAGACAAATTAAAGAAGACATGTTAAGTGCAGAGGTATACCATATTTACAGAATGGAAAATGTAATATTTTTATGATGTCTTCTCCCCAAATTATTAAATGTCCTTTTCTCTAAATTAATCTGTAGATCCAAAATCATCCAATCAATCCCAGCAAGCTGTGTGTGTGTGTGTGTGTGTGTGTGTGTGGGTGTGTGTGTGAAAATTGATAAGAACCGATTCTATAATTCATATGGAAGTACATAAAACCTAGAACAGGTTTTCAAGAAGAAGAACAAATTTAAAGGCCTTACACCTCCAAATTTCAGGAGTTACTTTAAAGCTACCATAATTAAGACAGTGTGGCATGGGGCATAAGGATAAAGAAATCAACTATAAAACAGAATTAAGTATCAAGAAGTGTGTGTGTGTATCTATATCTACATCTATATCTATATCTATATATATCCATATATAGATATATAGTCAGTTCATTTTCAACAAAGATACCCTTGAAATTCAAAGGAGATAGGATGATCTTTTAATAAATGATACTGGGTCAATTCGGTAATCACAAGGGAAAAAAATAAACCTTAACTTCCTACTTCACACACAAATTTAATTTGAGATATATTATAAACATAACTGATAAAAAGTAAAAGAATAAAGTATCTAGAAGTAACAAAAGAGACTATCCTCATGACATTTTGTGTAGGTGAAGATATTTGTTTGGCAGAACACAATAATTATAAAAGAAATGCATTTGAGAAATTGGATTTTGTTACAAATAAGCTTCTGTTCATCAAGGACATCATTAGGAGAGTGAAAAGCCAAAATACAGTCTGAGAAAGATGCCCACATTTATATAATAACAGATTTGTTTCTGGGATATATAGAGAATTCCTACATATTAATGAGAAAAAAACCAAACAACACAATTTCAAAAGTGAGCAAATAAATTGAACAGTTTACCAAAGAATATGTACAAATATCCATTCAATCTACATTTAAAAAATTATTCAATGTCATTAGGTGTTAGAAAATGCAGCTTTAAAATAACAATGAAACACAATATACCCCCACCAAATGACCACAAATAAAAAGGCTTGTAATATTATGTGCTGACATGGTTGGGGAAAAACTAGAAATCTCATCCATTGCTGATGGACATATAAATTGGCACACTTTAGATAACTGGAGTTATCTGCTATTATCTGAATCAGAAATTCTGTTCATGGATATATACTCAGAAGGAACAAGTACATGTGTCTAATAAAAAGACAGGTACAAAGTGCACATAGGAACTTTATTCCTAACCCTTCAGATGGTCAAAAACAGGAAAAATTTGGAAACAACCCTAACGTTTCCAGATGGATAATAGACATACACTTGGAAAGAAAAATTATAAACCTTTTAAAAGATAATATGGAAAAGTGGCTTCAACCATCGGGCCCCAGGAAGAAACAGATCAACAGGATGAAAGATTGACAAATTTTATATTAGGGAAAAATTAAGAACTTCTGCTTATCAAACAATATCATCAAGAGAATGAAAAGGCAAGTCACAGAAAGGAGAAGATATTTGAAACATTTATAACTAACAATTCTGCCCGTGGATTTATGTCCAAAAATGTGTGCATGTAAGTTCCAGAAGGAATATATGCATAAGGAATACCTGGATAAGAATGTTAATAACAGTATTATTCACAATAACTAAAAACTATAAACAAGTCAAATATCCTTCAACAGTAAATAGTTAAATAAATAGGGGTATATTTGTGTAAGGGAATATCAGATGTCATTGGAAACTAACAAACTACAGTTTCTTAAAGCAACATGGGTGAATCTCACAAACATCAAGTTGAGTGGAAGAAATAAGACACAAAAGAATGATTCTGTTTATATAAATTCAAAAACATAGTCAAACTAAACTATATCATTTAAAGGTGCAGCAGCATACAGAAAAGCTATAAAGAAAACAAAGGAGAGCTTAGAAAATTTAGGAAAGTCAGTTAAGCATCTGACTTCAGCTCAGGTCATGATCTCACAGTCTGTGAGTTCAAGCCCCACATCAGGCTGTGTGCTGACAGCTCAGAGCCTGGAGCCTGCTTCAGATTCTGTGTCTCCCTCTCTCTCTGCCCCTCCCCTGCTCACGCTCTGTCTCTCTCTGTCTCAAAAATAAATAATAAAAAAAATTTTTTTTAATTTAAAATTTAGCAAAGTTATATTTGTTAGAGCAAAAGGGGGTTGTAATTGGCAAGAAGCACAGGTTTTGAGGGTATTAGCAATGTTCTATTGCTTGATCTGGATAGTAGTTAAATGCGTGTTTATTCTTTTAAAAATTTGTCAAAGTTAAATTGTATATTTATATTCACATTTTATGCATTTTCCTAAGTGATATTATATTTCACAATATAGACAGTATGAAAATGAACTATCATTATCTGTCCATAATTACAAGCTTACTCTTGAAAGAATTAACTCACTCACTTAAAGACTATATTCCCAAAGGTATGAAATAATTTCAAAGTTCTCCTTTTCGTATAAAATACAAAATACAGGGGTGCCTGGGTGGCTTGGTCAGTTGAGCGTCTAACTTCAGCTCAGGTCATGATTTCAAGGTCCATGAGTTCAAGCCCCGTGCTCGGGCTCTGTGCTGACAGCTCAGGGCCTGGAGCCTGCTTCAGATTCTGTGTCTCCCTCTCTCTCTGCCTCTCTCACACTCACACTCTGCCTCTGTCTCTCAAAAATGAATAAATGTTAAGAAATTTTAAAAAATACAGCACAAATTATATATCAATAATAATTATAATTTCAATAATATAAAATTATAGCTGCCCATTATTCTCGTTACAAAGACTATTTTTCTTTCCCTTGGGGGAAAAATATAAAAAACAAGTAGGGATAAAGTTGGACAAAACAATTGGTCAAAGACTATTTTTCTTTCCCTTGGGGAAAAAAGTACAAGTAACAAGTTGGGATAAAATTGGGCAAAGCAAATGTTAGCAAGCAAAAATAAGAGGTCTCCATGAAGACGCAGCTGCTGTAATATCTTTCAGGACACAAATGCTGAGTTAGAAGACTGGCACAATGGCTCTTTCCAGTTCATCTTATTTTCTTAATGTTCTTTATTCATTTTGAGAGAGAGATTTAGAGTGCAAGCAGGGGAGGGGCAGAGAGAGAGGGAGACAATCTCCAGCCGGCTCCGTGCTGTCAGCACAGAGCCCCACGAAGCGGGGGCTCAAACTCAAGAACCATAAGATCATGACCTGTGCCCAAATCAAGAGTGGGAGGCCTAACCAATTGAGTCACAAAGGCACCCTTCCAATTCATCTTTAAAAGGGAAGGCAAGGAGCTCCTGCCAGACACAGAGGAAGAACTTCTCAGAAGATAATTCAAAAGGAAATTTAATCACAGTGGAATATAGGTTCATACAATCAGATCATAACTCCTTGCGGTGGAAGCTAGATAAATTAAAAACTACGTACTTTCTTCACAGACGTTTGCAGTGAGGAGCCTGGATCCATGACTGCTGGTTTGCAAAACAGCTGGGCACAGAGGCCAAGGAGAGACAGAAGGAGGAGCAGACCACTCCAGACCTGCAGGTGGTAAGAAACTTACATACAAGGTTTGTCTCCGCTCCACGAGGCCCACAGATCTCTTCACTGCTGCCAGAATTTCATGGATTTAGTCATGTAAGTGTCCTGAAGGTCTCAGCAATACTTCACTCTCTGAAGGCTGTGTCCTTCAAACAGCCTCAATGTGGGAATGGGCGGCAGAATGTAAATTCCAAGGACAGGACAAGAGACCTGCTCACAGGTCAACTGCAGGTCATGTCCCCTCGATGACCTCCCCCCACATGCTTTTTAACTACCACATTGTCAGCACAGAGCCCAATGTGGGCTCAAACCCATAAACTGTGAGATCATGACCTGAGCTGAAATCAAGATCTGGACACATCCAACTGAGCCACCCAGGCACCCCAGGATGTTCCAAGAAGCAAAAAAAAAAAAAATGCTTTAAAAGAATTCACCTTTTACATAACAAAAGGATAAACATATGTAAACATTCATGTGAGTTTCATAAACTCTGAAAGGTGATTTAATATGTGTGTAGTGCATGGTGGGAAATCAACATGGTGTTTTTTAAGCAATTCAAACACCAACTCAATGAATCACTGGCATTAATTAATACTATTTCATAATATCCCTTGGTATGCTGGGTTGGGACAGAGATAAGACTGACAAATGTTGCTCTAGAAGTTATAGTGGAACTCAAATACAAACCTAATCAATGACTAATTTTAGGATTATAGCAGTCAACCTTCTAGAATTACTTTAGGTAGTGATAACATCAAACAAAGGACTTGTCAAAAGAACTGAAACTCAGGTTATTTTGCTAGTTTAATTATTTTTTTATATTAGCATATTTGCCACTTTATTCAGTTAAAATAAATTCTGGAGACACTAAGAAGCAAAGATAAATGTCGTATCTCAGTATCCCCAACACTGTGCAGTGCCTGGCATATGATGTTTATAAAATGCCTGAATTAAGTGGATGGTTTTGTCTCTCTTATGCCCTATAAAATCTATTAAAAACTTTAACAAATGCAAATGTAGCCCTCCCACAACATGGCATCAGTCCTAGTTAGATTTTAATGGAATTTCCTTAAATATTCAAGGAATAGAAAATTCTTAATATTTAAACTCTTTAAATGAATTTTTAATGACTCTCTTTCCCATTAATTTCACAAGGCCAGCCTTATCTTGATGTCAAATTTTTCTCTATAGCTGTAGTAACTATTAAGAAACTATAAAATGGAACAAGAATGGAGATTACATTTGCAGTGATAGGAACTGTGGAAAATTCAGAATACTTTGCTGATATACGGACACAGTGGAAATGAATTCCACGTTTCTGAAAGGGTATAAAATATCAATTACTCAACTTAACAAAATGGCTCAAAAATAGCTGAAATAGCTAAGACAAATTTTGGGAAAATAAAGGAAGTGAGATAAAATTATTCTTTCATATAATAAAACACATATTCAATATAAAATCATTAAGACGCTGTGAATCTGAAACAGAAACAGAACAACAGATGATTGGAATGAAATAGTACATTGAGCTCCAGAGTGTCCACATTAGAATTTAATACATTTTGTGGCATTACATAACAGTGAGGAAAAGATAGATATAAACAATTGGTGGGGGGCGGGGGGGAACAGACCAATCATTCATATCAGCACATAAATGAAACTTGTAATTTAAACCTTATGTAATGGAGCACCTGGGTGGCTCAGTCAGTTGGGCATCCGACTTTGGCTCAGGTCATGATCTCACAGTTGGTGGGTTTGAGTCCCATGTTGGGCTCTGTGCTGATAGCTCAGAGCCTGGAGCCTCCTTCAGGTTATCTCCCTCTCTCTCTGTCCTTCCCCTGCTCATGCTCTCTTTCTCTATCACCCAAAAGTAAATAAACATTAAAAAAAAATTTAAACCTTACATAACAATAAACTCCAGTAGGATTAGGGAATTTAATATTTTTAAAATGTACAAAGTAAAACATGAAACAGAAATATACATGAACATTCTTATAATTAGGCCTTTCTAAGAATAACTTTAAACACAGTAATCATAAATGAAAAGATTGGCAGGCTTTAGGGAAAAAGCCTTAACACTGCTATGCATGAACATAAAACACAGCTGAAACATTGTAAAATAGTGAAGTAAAGATATCTCTGTTCACTTTTTTTAGCTATCAATAAAAAGCAACAACGGAGGTGAGGAAAAACAAAAATCCTTTCTGAGACAAAATTAGGAAACAACAATGTCCCAAGTCAAATATATTGAAAAGCTGCCAAGAGTTGTGAAAATTGAACCAGGGGAGGGAGGATGTGGAGGGAGCATGCGCACTACGAAGCTCAAGTAGTTGACCTAGTTGTCTCTCAAATATGAGGGGCCATGAAAGGGGGCAGAATCAATGACCTTTTGTTTGGAGATAAGGAAGCAGCACCTGAGAACATCATTGAATCCCTTTTAACACCACAAAGAGGCAAAGGAATTAAGGACAAATGAGGAAAGAAACAAAAGAAAAGAAGCTTTCAACAGGTCAGCTGGCTACCATGTGACAGACTAGGAGAGAGTCTGTGGTGTGAAAAAACTCTACAGTTACTAATCTTTCAAGGCCAAAGTGATGGACAGGGCTTAACCCCTTACAAACACAAACCCCCGCTTCACTGTGGGGCTTCATTCCAAACCAGAGAGAATTCCCAGCCCTTCCATTTTATTCTGTTGCAAATAACTGGCCCAGGAAGAATTCACTTCATTCAAAAACCAAGACACTTGTCCTGGGTTGGCACTGCATGATATAGTTTTCAATTTCACCAAAACTTCCTGAAAAGGAAACATATTCACCAGTATGGGGAGGGGGGGGATGGTTAGACAGGACAACATCTTCAACAAGATCCCCCTAAAAGCCATTTGTGACAAAACCATCAATAACAGCAGCACCTGCATGAAATAAATATTGTGTGATAGAAGTCTACCAGCATATCTTAAAAGCTATCAATACTAAAAAATTACCAAGCACTCATCCACAAGAAGAGAAAATACCATCCTGATGAGAAACCAATATGGATTGTTCTGGGAAATACCAACAGGGAAAGACTCTCACAAGGTCAGAATTTCAGTAAATACAAAAAAAAAAAAAAAAGGCTGTGGCCATCTGGGACCTTGAATATACTCAGAAATAACTTTCATACATTCATGTCCAGAAGGATAAACTCCATCTTGAGGGAAATGTACTGGAAACAAAAATCAAGTTACACAGAGCAGGACAGTGATGATAAAGAGGAAGGACTCTAAGGAAGAACATCCCAAGAAGTTCTGTAACAGCAAACACCAATGCTATAGTCCCTAGAGCAGGGAATCTACAGAGCAACAGCCTATAGAGCAGGGAGCCCCAACACGGAAGCAAAGGAGGCTGGAGTACACAGGGCTAGACCAGAAAAATGTTACTGAATCCAACTTGGCCCCTGAATCCAATGTTACTGAATCCAACCAGGCTACACAGAGAGGCCATATTTTAAGTTTTTCACGGCAATTGACACAGAAGGTAGTCACTGAGTTCTGAAGCTCAGAAAGATACCCTACTCCAGCCCTCCCACCCAACAGACAACTCTTTCTAAAGCTCAGAGGGAAAAAAAACCTCACCTTATCTAAACATGAAAGGGAAAAAGGGGATACAATTTAACCCCATAAAACACAAATTATAGTCAAAATATTAAAATAAACCTTATAATATGTTGACTATGAGCATACAGAAAAATGTGCCCAGAAATCACATAAAAACTAAGGATCCAAAATGAACTAAAAGACATTAAGAACATTACTTCACCTTGGAAAGAACAGCACAAATCAGACATAGAAAATCTCAGAAGTTCAAGTAGTTGGAAATAACATGGACATGAAATAAGAAGCAAGAGATCACTGTAAATAATTAAGAAGCCAAAAAAAATCCTCTTTCCTCAATTCCTCAAAACTATTTTTTTAAGTTTATTTATTTATTTTAAGAAAGAGAGAGAGAGAGAGAGTACATGTGAGCAGGCAAGGGGCAGAGAGAGAGAGGGAGAGAGAGAATTCCAGACAGGCTCTGTGCTGTCAGTGCAGAGCCTGAGACAGGGCTTGATACCATAAACTATGAGATTATCACCTGAGCCAAAATCAAGAGTCAGACAATTTTTTTTTTATTTAAAAAATTTTTTTAATGTTTATTTATTTTTGAGACAGAGGGAGACAGAACATGAGTTGGGGAGGGGCATAGAGGGAGACGCAGAATCTGAAACAGGCTCCAGGTTCTGAGCTGTCAGCACAGAGCCTGATGTGGGGCTCGAACCCACGAACCATGACCTGAGCTGAAGTCGGACACTTAACCGACTGAGCCACCCAGGGGCCCCAAGAATCAGACACTTAACTGACTGAGCCATCCAGGTGTCCTAGTCCAAAACTATTAGACAAGGCAAAGCATGGTAGGCATTCACATGCAGTATGTGTGTCTATGTGTGTGGAGTGCATGCTAGCCTGGAGAAGGTGTGCTACTGGGTGAGGAGACTGTCTTATTGGGGAGGGCAGCACCCAGGAAGGGCACGTCAGAGCTCAAGTGAGATAAGAAGAGCATCCATTTTGGGAAGTGAAAATGGCTAAGAAGTGGCAGAAGGCATAGAAGATTGGTTGTATACAGAAAGATTGATCACATAAATATATTCAGGCCAGTTTTCTCAGAAAATAAATACACAATATGAAAAGTTAAAAAGGGAAGAAACTGAAATGAACCCTGTGTTTATAGATTGGAGTTGAAAGTGTTGGGATGACTTCATGGTTTTCAAAATATAGATAGAGAAATGAATATAGCTGTGTATGTGTGTGTGTACATGTATGTGTATGCATACCTTAGTTCTCTCCACTAAGAGGGCCTGGGAGAAGTAACAATTAGCATCCCTAGCATGCAGATCTTGGTTTCCACTTAACATTTTCTACTAAAAGGAACTGGAGTTCTTGGGAAAATGAATGATTCCAGGCCTGGGACAGAGAAAGTACAAGATGAGTCTGGAACATCTTGTTGTACATGAAAAATAAAAAAAGTGCTCAAAGAGTGACGGGGTCAGGTCAAGAGGACACAGAAGCCATCATTAAGTGACTCTCACTGGCCAAATCTGGGTCTGTTTGAGTATCAAAATAAAGAATGATAATAAAAGATTATAAGCCATTAAATTTAAAAAGTCGACAAGTCCGTCCTAATGGAAATAAACGAATTAAGAAATAATATGATGAGGAATAGGGTATTTACATAGCTTGAAAGTACCTCCTTACAAAGGAGGAATTTTTTAAGAAAAAAGTTACCGTTATGATGAGAAACTTGGCAGATAATATTTTAATCAAGTGGCCAACTTATATTACCAATAATAGGAAAATATAAATAATGTGACACAGAATAAAATGAATTAAGAACTCAACATAGATCATAGATCATATGTTTTTATTGCCAATGATGCAAAAATTAATTCTAAACAGGAAAAACTGACAAGTCTAAATTGAGAGACATTCTACAAATTTACTAGCTAGTAGTCTTCAAAAGTGTCAAGGCCCTAAAGCTAAGGAAAGATGGGGAAATGGTTCTGGATAGCAGGAAACTAAAGAAATACGACAATTAAAAGTAATGTAAGAATCTGGACAGGATCATTTTGCAGTAAAGGACATTATTAGGGATATTTACCAAACTTGAATGAAGTCTGATTAGATAGTTATAACAAATCAGTGTCAATTCTTTAGCTTAACAGTAGTGTTGAGGTTATGCAGGAAAATTTCCTTAGTAGTAGGAAATACACATAAGTATTTGGTAGTGGTGGGGGCATCATATCTACAACTTAATTTCAGAAGTTTCAGGGAAACTTTCAAATTTTCCATAAGTTTACATTGTTTCCCCAAGAAAAGAGAGCAAAGTAAATTTGAAGGAAGATAAGAATAGACACATAGAAAGCACAGCAAAGAAAATGAATATTGCAAGAGATAAATAAAAAACAAAACAGGAAATAAGAACAAGAAAAAAAAGATTTTAAGATAACGACAGATACGGAGACTAGCAAAGGAAATAGAATATGGGTATTAATAGAGCCCCAGAAGAAAAAAGTCAAAACCAAAACCAAATATTTAAAATTGTATCGTGAGAAAGTCTAGGATATATATGCTGAAGTGAACATCCAGGGAACTAGCAAATATTTCCAAGAATGGTCAATATCAAAATGTTTCTTAATGTGGAATTTCAGTGCTAGAGAAAGTAAAAAAACATGGGGGAGGATAATCTAAACAGAAGACAAATGACATCGAGAGCAAAATTGATAGCCAATTTAAAAACAAGACAAATTATTTTGAGAGGGTTTCCTTGGCTCTGGAGGAGTTCATAGGTATTATTAATATTGCTCAGTTGTTTATTTGAGGAATCAGTGCAGATTCTGATGTGACCTCTTTTAGTCTGGATGGAAAAACTATAGGTGAAGATATTTTCAAAGTTAAAAAACAAAATAAAAAATAATTCTGTACAATCTGAAGTGGAATCTGCCAAGATGTATGACAGCTGATGGTGCAAAAATAGGTAGGGAGCAGAACCAAAGCTTAGATGGAGCAAAACTTGTGAAACTGTAATGTTTAAACGTATTATTATTCCTTGTATTATTCATCAGCAGGTACTCTGAAGACATTATTTGAATGATCATGTGTTATAAACATAGTGGCATCAACAGTGAACTTTGTGTGCTCTTGTAGACTTAACCACTGGCAATTCTGAGAATTTTCGTTCAGAAGTAGAAGCTGAATGTCCTTCATTGCCCAGCCACACAGCAAGTCAATAACTTAGCACTGGTAAACATTTTTTTGTGACTTTTTCTGGCACAGGGATGAGATTGAAATTTTTTCTGAATGAGAACTCCTCTCAATGGCTATTGTTTAACCTTATGTGGCTTTGGAAAACAGCTGCTGCTACACATTTGATAATGTTTCTTTTTTTTTTAATTTTTAATGTTTTATTTATATTTGAGAGAAAGAGAGAACGCACACAAGTGGGGGAGGGGCAGAGAGACAGAGACAGAATCTGAAGCAGGCTCCAGGCTCTGAGCTGTCAGCACAGAGCCTGATGTGGGGCTTGAACTCACAAGCTGTGAGATCATGACCTGAGCCGAAGTCGGACGCTTAACCAACTGGGCCACCCAGGCACCCCTAAACTTGATAATATTTCTTAATGAATTCAACCAAACAGTGAAACTTATTCAGCAGTAAAGTCATTTCAATGACAATTAATGTTTGAATTTCAAATACCGTCAGACTGCTTTATATACTTCCCATGCTGTCAAACAATAAAGCAAGAAGATTACATTTCCACACAAATTTACAACAGATGTATTTTCCAAGTCGAAATCAATCATGGTTTCAGTAGCACTTTGCAGACCTCGATGTATGAAAGAATAGAACTACCTGTAATTCTTACCCTTTATTCCTATATGTGGCCCCCCCATGCCTCACTTACTGAGAATTTCCCTCATCCTACAATACTTTCCCCACCATCTCCATGGTTTTATAAATCCTCTTATCCTACAAAGCCTACCCTAAACATCCCAAAGATTTCTCCCTAAGCCCAACTCCTGTGGTAATTATCATCTGGTCTTTCACTGGATCCTTTCTGTATACTCCTTTTTCTGCTAATTTATATCCACCTAAGTGACTACTATCTCCCTATATACACTGTAAGTGCCTTGAGGAGAGAAGCTACAATTCAAAGATAACCCTTAGCCCCTGTTGGCAATATGTGAAACTTTGGAAAATGTTGGTTGATTAACTGCTTGAGCAAGTATTTTGATAGTTACAAACGTGAAAGTGATTAATGAAGAACTATGGACAGACTCATCAACATGCTGCTCTTAACAATTTAATTTAACCAGCATTTCCTAGGTATTCACTTGCTTTTGGCTGGTCATAGAAATGAACCTGAAATTGTGTCTAGCCCCAGGAAATGAATGATAGAGTAGAATTATTTACTCCAATGGTTCTCCACTAGAGACAATTTTGCTCCCCAGGGGACACTTGGCAAAGTCTGAAGACATTTTTGTTTGCCAAAACCGAGAGGGGCAGGATGCAACTGGCATATAGTGAATAGAGTCCAGGGGTTCTGCACAGCACCCTACTGCACAGGGCCGTCATCCACAACAAGGAATTGTCTGGTCCAAAATGTCAGTACTGAGGTTGAGAAGCCTAATTTACTGGGCTAATGTGGGCTGAAATAGGGGAAAACAGTGTTCCATATATGTTTTTGTCTCCTAAATTATGACATTTTCATAGGATTTTTTTTTATATATCTGAGAATCTAGGGCTGATGTCTTCTACATACACCAGCATTTCACTAGGCTAAAAACTTCACATGATTGGAAACCAGTCCTCTTTCTTGGAAGTGCTCAATAAATGTTTGATGAGCCTAGGTGTTCAATAAATATTTGTTGAATGAATAAGTGTTGAGAGTGCATTGGTCTAATATCTGCTTTCTGGGACTACTGATTCTTCAGAAACTTGGACCTTTAGAGGTAATCTCATCACATGCCGTTTACTATTTAAGAGTGTGATACTTTTGGAGCGCCTGGGTGGCTGAGTTGGTTAAGCGTCCGACTTCAGCTCAGGTCATGATCTCACAGTCCGTGAGTTTGAGCCCCGTGTCAGGCTCTGTGCTGACAGCTCAAAGCCTGGAGCCTGCTTCGGATTCTGTGTCTCCCTCTCTCTGCCCCTCTCCTGCTCACGCTCTGTCTCTCTCTCTGTCTCAAAAATAAATAAAAACATTAAAAAAAAAGAGTGTGACACTTTTTCTTCAAATACTTTCTCATGGAAGATTCTAATGTATGATGCAGGTAAGAATAGAGATGCTCCAAAGACAAGGCATCTGGAGCCCACCCACCAACACACTGTGGTGTCTCCTAAGGTGAGCATTGAAAAACCAATGCAAATTACTCTCAAATAATAATCAACAAAACAGAAGTAGAGAGAAAAGGTAACCAAAATAAAGTCACATGGTGAGGTAGTGGTAGGTCACTAACTAAAGCTGCATTCTGTTCATTAAGTACCCTGAGAGGCAGTGCAGAACAAAGGTTTCTATTTTGTTGGGCTAACCTAATACCATGCTGTGCTTATATGTGTGTGTGTGTATGGTTAGAACCTCTATTTTTTGTATCTGAACATCTAAGACTAATGTTCTCCCCGACAACTTCACTCCATTTCACCAGCATAAAACTCCATGAAACACCTCTTCACAATGGGAATTTAATACTTAAAATTTGTTGATTAACTATCTATAAATCTATTTCTTTGTGAATTGTTTGTCTACACCCCCCCCCCAGCCCCCACTAAGACAGGTTCTCCTATGAGATCAATTTAGGCAGAATAAATTTAGCAAGTCCTTCAACATCTGCCTATCCTTCCATGTAGATACATGATTCTTAATGGGGAAAGGGTTGTGACATAATGGTATTTTGGAATTAGGAGAATGTGTAGTTTGAAAAAGCATAGTCTGTAAAGTTATTTTTAAAATCCTCTAATACCTGTAATTTTCATAATACAAACCTCAGAGAAATCTTGTCAAAATATTTTTGGCTGGCTGGTGGCAATACTTAGAAGATAGTGATTCTCTAACAAATAATAGGCAAGTGAAAAGGTAGTGTCTAAGAATCTTACATGGAAAGGTTGAAGCATGAAGTTTTTGTGTTTATCAAAAGATTGCAAGATATTTAAATGTGCGAGGCAGAAAACATGAAATTTTATGTAATGACCTGGGGCCATTCAGTGTCTTACATAGCTGTTAACGATATAAAAGGGTTGAGTCTGGGCAGAGAGCATCAGGACTTCCATGATGAAGATGAGGAAACCACTCTTGGACAATGTTGCTTTGTTCTAGTCTCTGTTATACTTTGTTATGATTCTTCTCCACACTATCAGTGTTAAAAATCAAAATGGGGGCCCTGGGTGGCTTAGTCGGTTGAGTGTCTGACTCTTGATTTTGGTTCAGGTCATGATCTCACAGTTCATGGGATGGGGACCCAAATCAGGCTCTGTGCTGAGGTGCTGAGTGTGGAGCCTGCTTATGATTTTCTCTCTCTCTCCCTCTCCCTTTGATCCGTCTCCCCTCTTGCGAGTGTGCTCTCTCTCTCTCTAAAACAAAACAAAACAAAAACAACAACAACAACAAAAACAACAACAACAACACAGAATGATATGAAGGTCAATTTGACAGCAAGAAAGGATCCCCCTGGCTGGAGTCATGTCATGATTCTGTCAGAGCCACAGGAGTATCATGGGAGACATTGTCCCAGAAGTTTTTGCCATAAGGTGAACATGTAGCAGGTAGAAATCAAATTTACATGGATTATACACCCAATCTAGACTTACCTTCTTCTCACATAAACCTCTAAATGGCTTCCTTCCTCTCAGAATTTTTGTATTAAAAAAAAAACTAAAAACAAAACTGATGTGTGAGTTACCTCAGGTCAATGCTCCAGCTATATTTAGTGATCTGAGAGTCAAAAAAAGGTTTCAATTTTCCAGTAAAATCCTTTTGTAAGCAATAGCTTTATAAGATGCCACAGACACAGCTGCATGGAGGGCCCAGAGAGTTCTGTACCTATGGACTTGAGACTGGCTTTGAGGAGCTCTCAGAACAATGATGCCACCCTGAAGAGAGGAAGAAGAAAGATGAAGGGGATAACCAAAAGCAAGATCCCATCATTAGTCTCGCCTATCTGAGCACTTCCTGCCATGTCCCTCCACCTCAGTTCATCCGGAGCTCCTGCCTGGGCCTGCCAATCCCATTTACCAGTCAGAAATTGTCACTGATTAATCTTCCCTTGTGCCCAGCTTCTGTCTTCATGGGTTGTTTTTCTTATAGCCAACAGCTCTTCAGAGCAGGAGGGATCCTTAGAGGTCGCAAATCTCACTTCTCAATTTACAAATGAGAAGAGCCATCAAGACAGAGTAGGAACACCTTTGCCCAGAGTCACATGACTAATGTCAGAACTGAGTGAATCCACGTGGTTCAGCTCTCGGTTCAGCTCTGGCTATTGGTGCTACTTACGTCAGCCTGATCTTTCCCTCCCTCTAAAGATTGTCCTTCCTTCACCAGAGTCCTCTTTCAGAGGATGACCATTTAGTGAATTTGAATAAGCATTACAGAAAGTACCTGTCAATCACACAAAAGATCAGATGTGTTTCATTTTATCATGTGAAATGGAAGACTTCTTTGCATTTATTTATTCCCATGAATAAGGAAGAGTTTGGCTCATGATGACAGATATTTGCTTCAGTCTGTGAAGCACAGTCTGTGTCGAGGCTGGAAGAAACAAGAATTTTCAGAAGTGTGTTTCAGAAACACACTTTTGTTTATTTCAAGATTGTCATAACCAAGAAATGCCATCTTTTCCCTTGGGTCCGTCACTTAAGTCATCATTAAAATCACTTCACAGTCTTTAATTTGGTAATAGCCTATAAAAACTGGTTTAAGAGTTTGATTACTAGGAAAAGATTTATAACTGTAAATGGTAAGTGTATGGATTTATAAAATGTAAGTGGTAAGATTTTGTAGTGAGTTTGGTCAACCAAATTTCTATCCAATGTCCAGAAAATTTTTAAAATACCATCATATTATAAAATCCCTAACTTGCAGAAATACTGTTTAAGTTTTTTAATGTTTTTTTATAAGAGATATTATTAGTTTCTTTTTTTACTAAAATTTTTAATACTTATTTTTGAGAGAGACTGAACATGAGTGGGGGAGGGGCAGAGAGCAGGGACACAGAATCTGAAGCAGGCTCCAGGCTCTGAGCTGTCAGCACAGAGCCTGATGTGGGGCTGGAACCCACGAACCACGAGATCATGACCTGAGCTGAAGTCGTACTCTTAACGGACTGAGCCAGCCAGGTGCCCCAGAAAGACTGTTTTAAAAGTACAAGATGGTCTATTTACATATACCTTTTTTACCTCAATGCTAGCTGCCAGATCCATTAAAGTTGTTGGTTACCTATCATTTGTAGCTGTTTTTTTTTTTCTAATTTAAAAAAAAATTTTTTTTTTCAACATTTATTTATTTTTGGGACAGAGAGAGACAGAGCATGAACGGGGGAGGGGCAGAGAGAGAGGGAGACACAGAATCAGAAACAGGCTCCAGGCTCCGAGCCATCAGCCCAGAGCCCGATGCGGGGCTCGAACTCACGGACCGCGAGATCGTGACCTGGCTGAAGTCAGACGCTTAACCGACTGCGCCACGCAGGCGCCCCTGTAGCTGTTTTTTAAATGTAACTAAGTTCCCGGGTGTCTGGCTGGCTCAGTCCATTAAGTGTTCGACTTTGACTCAGGTCATGATCTCGTAGTTTGTGAGTTCAAGCCCCACATTGGGCTCTATGCCGACAGCTCAGAGCCTGGAGCCTGCTTCAGATTTTGTGTCTTCCTCTCTCTCTGCTCCTCCCCTAGTCTCTCTCTCTCTCTCTCTCAAGAATAAATAAACATTAAAAACAATAAGAAAAAAATAGGGTTCAGATTGTGGGGAATCGCTTCAAAGAAAAGTGAGACACATCTGGTTGGTTTAAAAAGAAAAATGTAACTAAGTTCCCAACTACACATTTTTTTTTTCTTTTTGAAGACAATACCTCTCTTCCTATATCTTGAAAAAGAGTAGTGTTTTGCTAATAGTAACAATTCTCTCACCACCCACACTATGAGCTCAGGAATTGAAATCATGGTGGACATTTGTTCATTTCCTACCCCAATCAGAATCTTTCCCAAAAGTGATTATCTCTCTTCTACTAGGATCTGTCAGTGACAGAAATTAACTTTCTCCAAATAATCTGTTTTTTTCTGATGATAAACCTCTAAAGTTTGCCTCAGGCTCTGTTATTTAAGGTTTACCTTTTATCAAAATACAGGTGCTCTATAAATGCACATAATGGAATTTAGCTTTAATAATAGATTCTAATACCAGAGGTAGAATGGCATTGTAGGAAAGTTCTTAATTTTGGAAACAGACAATGGGTTCAAATTCTGACTCTGCCCTACCACTTAATTATCTATGGAGCTCTGGACAAGTCTGATTTCTGAGTTTTGGTTTCCTTGGATGTTTAGAGTTATCATGATACTTAAATGGGTTCATGAGTACAAAGCATCTAGTAAGAACATCTGTACTAGAAAGTACTTGATGAACGTTTGCTATGCCCCACTATATATACAGGTGCAATTAATTTTATTTTTTTTAGGTTTATTTATTTATTTTGAGAGAGAGAGAGAGCACAAGCAGAGGAGGGGCAATGAGAGAAGGAGAGAAAGAGAATCCTAAGCAGACTCCATGTTGCCAGTGCAGAGACCGACTCAATCTCATGGACCGTGAGATCATGACCTGAGCCAAAACCAAGTGTTGGATGTTTAACCAACTCAGCCACCCAGGTGCCCTGGAGACAGGCAATCTTGGATTGAGAAACCCAGAAAGGAAGGTAACAGCTTACCCCACTTCTGCATTTTACAGATAAAGATATGAAGTCAAAGGATTTAAAATCAAAGTTTAACCTCCATCCACACTTACCACCCTTTAGCTTTGGTGATTAATTGGTGGAAAAGATGGTGGATGAAAAATGTATCAATGTGTCCACCCTTACCAAAGTCACAGTAAGAGTTCACTCACCCTGAAAAGAGAGGGAAAGTGGCCCAGAAATACAAACATTCTCATCTCAGCTGCTAACTTAAGGGTAAATATATCTGTCTTTATTTTTTTTTATTTTTTTAAATATATGAAATTTATTGTCAAATTGGTTACCATACAACACCCAGTGCTCATCCCAACAGGTGCCCTCCTCAATACCCATCACCCACCCTCCCCTCCCTCCCACAACCCCATCAGACCTCAGTTTGTTCTCAGTTTTTAAGAGTCTCTTATGCTTTGGCTCTCTCCCACTCTAACCTCTTTTTTTTTTTTTTTTTCCTTTCCCTCCCCCATGGGTTCCTGTTAAGTTTCTCAGGATCCACATAAGAGTGAACCATATGTCTGTCTTTAAAGATACTTGAACAACAGTGCTTTTACATAGGGGATTAGTATTTGGCTTTGCTCAAATTTCTTCATTATTCTAAACCACACTGACACAGGTGTATGGTCTCCCTGATGTTTGATGAATGTTGGGACCCAACTGTGGATTAAAAGCTGTCAACCCAAACTTAGAAAACCAGGGTCACACTAGATTAGTATAGAAGTTTAGTGCCATACAGCAAATGGTGCACTTTACGGACCATCATGTTTTTGAACGTACTGCTAATACAGTATCACTATGAAATGGGCATAGAGAAACAATATTGTAGTTCGATTATTATAAGCTTGATTTCTACTGTATATGATGTATGTTTTCTTAAAAAATAAAAACTATACTTTTCCATCTCATTAACAGAAGTTGGAACTTTAGACGTGTTGCAAATAATTCTCCAATGGCAAATAACTAAACAATATTGAGATCATACATTCTTTGTTTACCTATTGAGGAAATCAGAGCGTAAGAGGTACATTTTAAAAACTATTTGTCTCATAGAAGAGCACTAATGACACTGAATCAATCAGTTTGAAAATACATATTATTTACCCAATATTAATAAAGTAACAGGAACAGGAAATGATGCCCATCTTTCCTTTAGTATATGAATAATGCTCTGTTTAATGGCAAATAGCTTTTCACCCTCCAGGTCAGAATATGATGGAAAGTGTTAAATAAGTCTTTCCCTGACCCTTAATAATGGCCATCTGGGAAGTGAAATAGCCATACAAATGCCTCCTGGGGGGGCTCAAGGGAGGAGGTTCCGGGGAGAGCATATCAGGATGGAAGTTTGGGTACTTCCCCAAAGACCAGTGTGGAGCTTTGAAGCAGCAGGACACCGCCTCACCCTAGGATTCCGCATCTGCTGCTAAGCACAAGCTTCCTTTTCCTTCCCAGCAATCTCATCCAAGGCTGAACTCCAAGTCAGGAAATTTTTCTCAGCAAGGTAACGAACTGATCCAAAAGAACCAACATTTTGCTGTGACCAGCCAATGGGCTGAATCCTCCCTGGAAGTGTTACAAAATAGACTAAAGAAATTTCCAACCAGTGCAGTGAAAGCACTGTGTGTGCATGTGTGTAAGGGGTGGTGCAGAAGTCCCTAGGGGCTCTTCGACTAGCCCCAGAATCCTCCAGAAATAATTCTGCATAGTAATTTCAGGGAGCTTTTTATTTTTATAATATCTGATCCTAATTGGCTCCTTCCACTCTGAAACCAACTTTTATCTTTGGATCTTTTGTTTCACATGAGAAAAGCAGAGGGTAGGAAATAATCTACTTGTGAAATACATGAAATCAGGTCTCATCAGAGAATTGAAATCCTTTGAGTTGTAGCTTGTAAATTCCCACAACCAAAAAAAATCAGTTATAAGCTATCTGGAAACTGTGACTCCAGCCTTAAGGCACTTCCTATTGCACTTGAAAAGGAAGTGATTTTCACCAATCTTCTGGACTTCAGAAGGAGAGCAGGCTAGTAATTCAATGATTTACTAAGTTTCAGATAAGAAAGGGTATCAGACTACATTCCGTATCTACCCACCTTCAGCAACGTCTGACCCGTGTCCTAGGTTTATGGTGCTGATAGAAAATTCCAGGAATTAAAAAATATTAAAGTTTTAAAGTTACTAGATCTCAGAAACCTCTGGACTTTTAAAATAAAGTTAAACCCAGAATTTGTAGAGCATGTTCTTTATTAGGACTAGACGTGGCAAAAGGAAAAACATGCCAAAAGGATCACTGAAACTAGGCTTTTTATCACATCTGGAATGAAACTTTGCCTGCAAACACAGCATTAAAAATATTGTAAATGTTGCTAATTGTATTTGAGAGGCCACTTCAAAGCACAGTTATGGCAGTGTATGGTTGACTTTAAAGAGAACCAGTGCCTTTGAATATGCTTGCTACTTTAGTGGTTTACAACAATTGCTTCTAATCTAGGAAGTGTAACATAATGGTCAAAGTATAATAAGTTTTAACATACTTTACCAGGTGCATATTTCTTAGTTACAGAGTCTATGATATTCTTTGGAATTAAGCAAGTCAGAAAGTAGAAACTAGCCTTTAGATAAACTATAGGAGATATCCCTGATACCCATCTGCAGAAAGAAAAGAGACACACATCTCTTAACATTAAAATAGTTTAAATGAACCAAAATAGTTTGGAATGTCAGTTTAAATATTTTGGTGAGTTGAACCAAATTTAAACCAGCTAAAAGAACTAAATGTTGACTCATTTGACAAGAAAAACCAGTGGGAGGAGAGGCCTTAGACTTGGGGTGGGGGTGGGGGTTGTGCCTGATGGTTCATGTTCTTTCTCCTCTCTCCATAGTGTTACACCATGTCATTTCATCCTAAGGCTGGTTCCAGTCGTGACTATATGACAGTTGTCAGAGGACAGAGGCCAAGTGCTTCTTCCTGCACATCCAGAGGCCTGCTTCTTCCCCAGCATTCTGAGCAAGAGTCCTGAACATGTCCCTCCCTGAGTGGAACAGCTTACCTCATAGGACTAATCCACAGTAATTGTGGCCAGGGAAATGGTTATGTCGATTGATTTATACCAATCAGGATGCATATCTGGAGCTGGGGATGGGCTCATTTCTGAGAAGGACATAGATTATGTGGAGGGCAGGTAGATACTAGTAGGAAAACTGGGGAAAGGGACAAAGATACTAGTAGGAAAACTGGGTGTTCACTACACGGACATCTGGTCTGAAAGACAATAGCAAACCCAGGGCTATGTTTACTGAAAATCACCGTTGGTATTACCAATAAGAAAATGGTTCCCCGATTACAAACGAACAACAGCAACAACAACGTTCCAAGGCCAATATGTTTATTATTTTGTGTTGGACTTAAGATGGCTGAATGATTTCATTTTCAGTTATAAGCATTACATTAATTCCCATGCAAAAACCCAAGACTGCATATGCCTGATTTCAATTGGCTAAAATCCAACTTGTGAGTCTGGACCTTTAAGATCAAATCCAAATTGTTGCTTGACCTTTCCAATAGTAGACATCACGGTCATCCTTTGAGATATCAGCTGGGCCCCTGACCTCTCAGACACCTCAGTTTGCCATGAGTCCATACCAAAACAGGGAGCCAGTGACTTGTGGTATCTAAACCTGGCAAGTGATTTCATTCATGAAGATAAGACACCTCCACACAAAGCTACCACCCACAGATATGTCCTTGTTCCTGCTCTATAGAAAACCTGCTTTTGAACAGGCATGGTGTCTTCTATTCAGGGATTATAAATTCTTTCTGCCAGTTTTCCCCACAACTCCCAGTAGAAGCAAAGAGACTTTACATAAAAGCTTACCTCTATAACCCCAAAAGCAGTACATACAAAGACACCTACTCTATCAAGTATATTTTCCCTAGCTTCAGATGGTCACTTAGCAGGTGTAAAGCTTTACAAACTTCTCTCCGTAAGACAGGAACCAGGAATATCAAAGAGGGAAAAACAGGACCCCACAATTAAAGGAGAACGAAACAAATGCAAAGAATCATTCTATTGATCGAGAGAAATGGGTTAAATGAAAAAAAAAATGATAGCATTTCAACAGTGGATGTCAATGTCTATTGAAACACACACACTGGAACTCTGACAATGGCCAAGATTTCATTAGTGCAAATAACAATTATAATGGTATGTTCTTTAATAGGATTTAAATAAGGCTTCAAATAATTACACACGCTAAAACTACCATTTGGAAACCTTAATTCTGTTTGGAAAGTTGTCAAACACACCCTCCAAATCATCCAAAGTTCTGATCTGAGGACAATTACATTCAATGAAGTTGCTTCAAAACACAACTGGTAGCATTATCACTTTCAAAGTCTACATTGTTTGGTGAAAAGGGGGAAACTACTCCCGTCACTGGTCAAAGGGAATAAACCCAGCTAACACACCAGGTAGTTTCCAGGTTCAGATGATTCTCAAATATCTGTAGTGATGAAAGCTCATTAAAAAAATTAAATAAAAAGGCAAAAAAACCCCACAAAAAAACCCACAACAGAATCCTGAAGTGTCAGAAAGAGATCTGTTGCCCTATCCTCATTAACAAATTTGCACAAAGCATGAAACAGTAAAAAAGCAAGAGAATTCATGGGCATTTTCGTCTATGGCTCAAGTTCTCCTTAAAAAAACCAAAACCAAAAACCAATGTGACAATAACTACAAAAAATAAACAACAAAATCAGAGGCAGAATATGAAATAGTAATATACTGTTTCAGAGCCTGCACCGTCCTGCAGAACCAGGAAACTTAAAATGTGTTCTTAACAGATCCAATCTAGGCTGGATATGTAAAAAACGGAAAGTCAGCATCACAAACCACACTACACATGATGAGCGTTTGAGAACCAGAAAAAAGGGTGGGGGAGGGGGGAGGCAGCAAAACGCTCAGAAAAATTTATCATCAATTCTGAAATGGGGCCTTGTGACATCATCAGGGTTGATAAAGACAGAGATGGATTTCCCCGGGTTCTCAGTCACTAGCTGTTGCAGTTTTTTGGCCAAACGGTCATCAGGCTGGTTGGGGTCCCCTCCGTCGGACTGCGGGGAGGGGATGCTGGTGGTGCTGCCCCGCCTCTGGAGCTCCAGCGTCAGCCGGTTGGCCGCCTTGACGTGCTCGATGGCCGTGCGCAAGTGCTCCGCCGGGTCCGAGCGGACGGAGGAGAGCTTCCGCGCATGGAGCATGACGGTCTCCTCTGACAGGTGCTCCAGCATGTTGCACTGAGGGATGAAATAATTGGGGCACATCTTGTTGACTAGACAGTGTTGTAGGTCATCGATGAGGCCCAGCAAAAAGTGCGCTGCATAGTCTTCTTGGGCCAAGTAGTTGGCAGGAAGTCTGTCACAGGCCCAGAGCATCATGCTCCGCAGGTGATAGGGGCTGATAGCCTTGGGCCGGGACAGGAGTTTAATGATGATGGCTTTGCAGGCCTGGTAGGCCTGCATGAGGCTACTAGAGATGCACTTCTTCAGCTGCACCTCGCTCCTGGCAAAGGACAGCCGCCATTCATTGTCCTTCTTACCCTTGTATGAGCAAGCAGGCACCAAGTAAAACCCACTGATGACCTCTTCCTCAGTGATCTTCCCATCCCAAAAGTGGTTCTCCATGAGCCAGCTCTGGGCCACTGCAGGCCAGCCCTTGAAAGATACCACAGGGACGATATCATACAACATGCGACTGCTCCCCACTCCCAGAATGATGGAGATGATGGTCCCGTTCTTCTCTACCTTTTCCACCTTTGGCATCCCTCGCTGGGGTTTCTTCTGGATCTCCGAGAGGACAATGCTGATGGAGTCATAGAACCAGTCGGCCACTTTGGTTGGGGAGAAGAAGTAGTTGGTGGCACCGTTGATGTGATCCACGATGGTGCAGCAGTCTTTCCACTTACTGATTGTCCCCTCGTCAAAGAGCCGGAGGCTCAGCCAAGAGTGGCACAAGGCTGAGTGGCGCATGTCGAGTGTCACAGGCTGATTACGGTCATGCAGCTTAAGGGCTGGCACCAGAAGAGTGAAGTCCATGTCGTAGTCTGTCCCCCGGGCATAGACATTCAGCTCATCTAAGTCCAGGTCCACCACGCCTTCCCGGACTCCCCCGGAGAGCAACAGGTACTCATTGGCCACTGGAAGTTTTTGGTCCAGCTTTTGCACCATTCCTAGAAAAGCAGAAAGAGAAAACACTATTACAGGAAGCACAGATACCAGACTCTTTGGCATCAATGTAGAACGTGCTGAGTTTCCAACACCCACTATTCGCTTCCGGTGCAAATTCAGATCTCAGGCTGCCACACGGACCCAGCCAGCAGTATTTTCTTCTTTCTCATACATGCGAGAATACATCCTTTACTGAGTGGGAGAATTACAGTAGACTTTTCTCTTGTGGCAAGAGCAGTAACTTTTTCAATCATAAACAGGGGCCTTCCTTCCCCCCGTCATCACCATGGTCAGTAGCATCGCCATCCACTAGATCATCCAGGCTGAAAACCTCAGTAAGCTTTAATCTTCATTGGCTTCTACAGCCAAATTTTGTCTATATAACCTCTGCAACATTTCTCACTCCTTCCCTGTTCCCCATCTTTGCTGTCATCATACAAAGCCAGGCTCTTTTGTCTCTTGCCAAAACAGCCTCCTCACCCCTAGGTTTGCCCTGCGTAAACATCCCTCTGTGCCAGTGATTCTCAGCGTGGGCTGTGGAGACTGAATGCAGGACACTTTCAGGGGGTGGTGAGGTCACAGCTCTTTCCACAATAACACTAACACATCATTTGTCTTTTTTCACCGTGTTGACACCTGAACTGACGCTTGATGGTATGAAGTAAGTGGAGGGACAAACTGGTAGGCATTCATGAAGACAGTGGCACTAAACCACACTGGCAGTCCTTGGACTCTTTACTGTACTAGCATTAAAAAAAAAAAAAATTCAAGGGCGCCTGGGTGGCTCAGTCGGTTGAGTGTCCGACTTCAGCTCAAGTCATGATGTCCCAGTTCGTGACTTCGAGCCTCACGTCCAGCTCTGTGCTGACAGCTCAGAGCCTGGAACCTGCTTCAGATTCTGTGTCTCCCTCTCTCTCTCTCTCTGCCCTCCCCCACTTGCACTCTATCTCTCTCTCAAAAATAAACATTAAAAAAAGTTTTTTTAATGAAAAATGAATTAAAAAATTATTTAAAAAATTCAGTTTCACTCCAGAAAATCCCTAATGGAAAAGAAAAATGAAATGGGTTAACTTTATTAAATCCCAACTCTTGAACCACCTTTCTTTTTTAAATTTTTTAATGTTTATTTATTTGTTTTGAGAGAGAGAAAGAAGGGGGCAGGGGCAGAGAGAGAGAGAGAGAGAGAGAGAGAGAGAGAGAGAGAGAGAGAATCCTAAGCAGGTTCCACACTGTCAGCACAGAGCCCAACACAGCATGGATCCTGACCTGAGCAGAAATCAAGAGTCAGACGCTTAACCAACTGGGGCCACCTGGGGCTGCCTCTCTAATGCTGTGTGACAAAATGGGAAGCAACCAGAATGCACTTCTGCCTCACACTGAAATACAAAAGCTGTCCTCAAGAAGAGGGTTCATGCTAGAGCTGTGGGCTAAGTCAGCTGCTTTGTTCGTGGAAGACCATTTTTACTTTAAAAAACCACGATAAACTATGGGCATTCAGACGTGGGTATCTGATAGACATTTTCATTAAAAAATGAACAAAGTTAGTTTGTCTTCACACACACACACACACACACACACACACACACACACACAAAACAACTGAAATATTTATTACCAATGAAAAAAACCCAGGGTTTTCAAAAAAAAAAAAAAAAAACAACCCCCCCCCCCACACACTAAATTTTAGAAAACTCATGTCTTGCATCATGAGCTTAATATCTTCCCAAATGGTATGCTTTTCTAGTACAATTGTGTGGTGATATAAAAAACGTGATTTTTGGATGCTAACGTGAGCTCTTTGAGAGAGAGGACTATGTCTCCACTATGTGGTAGGCAGGCATTGGGCTCTGTACCCAGTGGGAATGGAACTGAAGGTATGACTAAATGACAAAGGAACAAAAAGATAGAATTAAAGGGACTGAACCCATTAATGGGATGAATTGTTTAAATAAAGACTAAATGTAAATGACTGTCCCATCCACATACAACCATGCCCTTCCTGCCAGCATCACTCTCTGTGACATACATAACAAATTTTCTCCAAAGATCGCAAAGAACTATCACAAAATACAATTCCATTATTCACTGCAATTACTTTGAATCAACATGGCCTATTATTAATAAGACAATCCAAATGCAAATAGATAAGCCTTGTATACATGCTTACGCTACCGTTTTATTTCAGAATTTAATACTCAAATGAAATAAAAATGTGCTCTCTTCTGTTCTTTAAGATCCTATTTTCCAAACCACATTAACCATGAAAAACTCTCATTTAGTGCCATTTCTGTACATATAAATAGGAATATAGCAAGCTACCACTTTTGTTTTAAAAAATCCATAATTGGTCAGAAAGAATCCAGTATACCTGACTGGAGGCTGTTTCTCACACTCCTGCTGTCAGTGCTGTCCCTTAAGGACTGGCTGCCAAGAGCCAGCTCAACCAAAGTCATGTCCTGGACTTGGGGGGAGGATGGGGATACATATCAATCTGGGAATGCCCCGGTTCAGGATACTCTGAAAAACAATTCAAATCCAGAGTTCCCGGGGGTGGAGGTGGGGGGTCAGCTAAGGCAGACACTGTGGTCTTCAAAGACACCTGACTTCTCCCTCTGCCTGATCCTCCTTAGGGTCCCTCCCTTCCATGGTGGCTGATCCCAGGGGTGTTTCTTAATAAACATCCTAACTCCATTCCAGGGACTGGTTCCTAAGTAACCCAATGTAAGACATTACATACCAACCAAGCAAAAGCAGCCTTTGCTACAATGTCAGCATGGAAAATTTATCTTCCTTTTCCTTTTATTTTTTTAATGTTTATTTATTTATTTTGAGAGAGAGTGTGGGTGTGCACATGCGCAGGCGAGTGGGGCGGGCAGAGAGAGAGAGAGAGAGATACAGAGAAAGAGAGAGGGAGAGGGAGAGGGATGGGGGGAGAGAGGGAGAGGGAGAGGGAGAGGGAGAGGGGAGGGAGAGAGGGAGAGGGAGAGGGAGGGGGGAGAGAGGGAGAGGGAGAGGGGGAGAGGGGGAGAGGGGGAGAGGGGGGAGAGGGGGAGAGGGAGAGAGGGAGAGGGAGAGAGGGACAGGGACAGGGAAAGGGAAAGGGAGGGGAGAGGGAGAGGGAGAGAGAGAGAGAGAGGAAGAGAGAATTCCAAGCAGGCTCTGCGATGTCAGCACGGAGTCTGCTCACCAACCGTGAGATCATGACCTGAGCAGAAATAGAAATCAAGACTCAGAGGCTTAACTGACTGAGACACACAGGTGCCCCTATGTTCCTTTTTTTTTATTATTAAAAAAAATTTTTTTTTCAACGTTTATTTATTTTTGGGACAGAGAGAGACAGAGCATGAACGGGGGAGGGGCAGAGAGAGAGAGGGAGACACAGAATCGGAAACAGGCTCCAGGCTCCGAGCCATCAGCCCAGAGCCCGACGCGGGGCTCGAACTCAAGGACCGCGAGATCGTGACCTGGCTGAAGTCGGACGCTTAACCGACTGAGCCACCCAGGCGCCTCCCCCCTACGTTCCTTTTAAAAGCGGTTTTCAAAAACCAAATTTAGTAACCAAGGATTAAAAGTTACCATTAACACCAAGACAAAGAAAGATTCATTTCTCAATTGTTACCATGTTTCAGTATTAACCTCATCTTTATAATGTAACAAATGTCACCACCTCAAGTTTTAGCTACAGGATAAACAGGTAAGATTTGCTTCTCAGAATCTAGAACAGGTTGGGAGAATCATTTTCACTATTTTATGGGCTCACAGGTAGGCAGTTGCTTTCAAAGAGGGATATTTGATAATGAAATAATTTGCCATTATTTCAAATATTTTTAAATTGTAGCATGTGGAGTGCCATAAGTACCTGTAGGAGATATGTTGAAATATTATAATTAATAAATAAGAGCTGAACAAATTAGAAGTGGTATTATAATTTGGATACCACATCACTGTTCCCTCTTAGGCATAAATGACTCAAAACTCTATACATTGTTTTCTGTCCTGAACAGGATGAAGCTGGCTTTGAGCATACTACCAAGGACCTGTCTAGACAACCAGAATAAGTTGTGCATTAACAGGCTGAGTATAATTTGTTTGCAAATGTGCAAGGTAAGAAAAAGCTAAATTGGGGCACCTGGGTGGCTCAATAGGTTAAGTGTCCGACTCTTGATTTTGGCTCAGGTCACGATCTCATGGTTTCATGAGTTCAAGCACTGCATTGGGCTCTGTGCAGGCAGCATGGAGCCTGCTTGGGGTTCTCTTTCTCCCTTTCTCTCTCTGCCCCTTCCCCACTTACACTGTCTCTGTCTCTCTCAAAATAAATAAATAAAACTTAAAAAAGAAAGAAAGAAAAAGCTAAAATTCACTTCTGCCCTCTACTGGATTAAAGAAGTTTCAATATGTTGCCACTTGTTAGCATATACACTAAAACATTCCTGCCAGTAATAAAATGGTCTTTCCTCCTCAGTGTGGCTTATGCACCAGTTAAAATGCTGCCCCTCCTTTCAGGAGACATAAAACTATTTGTCTAAATTCTGTTTTCAGGAGTTAGGTTAATTTTGGACACTTAACTCCTTTAAAGGGCAGAGAGAACTTTAGCAGCAGAGAAAATATTGCTGAGGCTCATTTGCTAAGTTCCTAAAAGTTAGAAATACAGTCCCCAAGGCCAGTTGTTCCAGAAGCTAATCCCCTGTGGCACCTACATTTACATTTACCTGCCTGAGCCAATTAGTATGCAGTGTTACCACTGATTTGGTAACACAGACTGGAGCCTGCCCCAGCATTCTACAAACTCAGATGCCCTCCTTGAAAACTTTCCTAGGCCAAGTTGAAATGAAAATGAGCTAGGGCGCCTGGGTGGCGCAGTAGGTTAAGCGTCTGTCTTCAGCCAGGTCACAATCTCGCGGTCCGGGAGTTCGAGCCCCGCGTCGGGCTCTGGGCTGATGGCTCGGAGCCTGGAGCCTGGAGCCTGTTTCAGATTCTGTGTCTCCCTCTCTCTCTGCCCCTCCCCCATTCATGCTCTCTCTCTCTCTCTCTCTCTGCCCAAAAATAAATAAACGTTGAAAAAAAAAAAAAAAAAAAGAAAATGAGCTGACATCAGCTATCATGGTAGACGGGTTGCCATGCAACTGAAATACAGCCAGGGGCTGGAGGGAAAAAGGCAGAAGAGAAAAAAAAAAATCAACCCTACACTTTGGCCACAGACACCAGTTCTGACAAGTGCTTCTTTGAATTGATCCAAAGATTTCTGTGTAATTACAGGAGGGTGAGATCAAGTGACTGGCTGTTTAGCTATTAGCGAATTATCCAAAACCAAGAGTGAGAATAAAAGGAAGATACACACAGAACGCTGAGCGTGTCAGCAGGAGAGAGAGAGAGTGTATTCCCTTGGGTCGGTCTCCCGTTTTTCATGGAAGCATTGGCACATGTTTGCTCTTAAAAACACAAAGTAAAACTGCCACCCAGCCTCTCTTCCTGTAATTGATTCCTTGATTTTGCTTTATTCCGTAGTTTCTACTTAAGAAGACCTTAATTACTGGTGTAACTGGTAACTAAAGAGTTAACAGGGCAGCTAAGCCAGGCTGCAACTCTTTTACCCAAATCTGCTAGTTCTCAGGCATGCTGTCTGCTACCCTGTTTCTATGGCATAATATTCTTGCCTGACACCCAGTGATAACCAAGTGTTAATTCAGTTGTTTTGCAGAGACTCAAGATTTCATCAAAAAACCATCCAAACCAGTCAGGACCCCTGGCCTTCTCTTTGAGAACAAGGAAAGGAAAATAACACTCCTCAGTAGCTTCTCTCCCCTTTATCCGGACCCTTTTCCACTTGCCTTTAGCAATCCTGGACCCTCTCCCTTGGGTAGGTAGATTTAAGGCTTGCCCCGCCTCCACCTCTTTGGCTGCCTCTTGAAGAAACCCTTTCCTTGCTGCACACTCAGTGTCTCAGTGATTGGTTTTGCTATGCACTGGACAGATGGACTTGGGTTCTGTTACACTGGGGCCTCAAGTTTAAGGAATGACCTCCATGTCATCCACTTAGTCCTTTGCTGATCCTCCATAGAATGTCAAGTGAAAAATGGGACTCTGTCCCTGGCTCCCTCATATTCTCGTGAATGAAACTTGATCACACTCCAGTGACTTCATACTCCAAGCCATCATCGCTCAAGCATACGCTGCCAGATTGTTAACACCAGAACACAGGAACTGGGTATGGTTTCCAGCTTCACAGTGTCACTCCAGTAGATACGGGGGGGTGGGGCTCAAGGAGGTAATTTAATAAATGCTAAGTAGATAAGGTATTTGTGCAGATTCCATAAAAAACAAAACAAAACAAAGCTGTTACCCATGTTGAAGGGAGAAAGATATGTCAAAGAGGTCAAATGTTTATGTCTTATTTTTATAATAATTTTTTGAAGTTTATTTATTTATTTTGACAGCGAGAGCAACAGTGAGAATGGGGGAGGGGCAGAGAGAGGGAGAGAAAATCCCAAGCAGGCTCCCTGTGCTGTCAGCACAGAGCCTGAAGCAGGGCTTGATCTCACAAACTGTGAGATCATGACCTGAGCCGAAATCAAGAATCGGATGCTCAACCGACCGAGCCATCCAGGTGCCCCAATTATGTCTTATTATTAAAGCTACAGAATTAGATCAGCTTTGTCTCTCTCTGTATCTTTGACTATGTATACAAAAGATTTCTACGTAAATTAAAAAAAGACCTGAGCATCTCAATAATATTCATTTCTAAAAAAGTGTTATCTTTTCTACCCAAACTCATGTGACACACCAATAACAGTGCCTCATGACAGCCAGTGACAGTTAATAGTAGGAAAGGTACAGAATATAACAATGTTGACAAAGTGCTTCTGTGATTCTGATACATCTCCTTGGGGAACCGTCTATTGGTTGTTAATACATAATAAAACCTTCCTATAAAAAATTGATTTACACTTCAAAGAAATAAGTGTTTTTGTCAGGCTTACTTGACATTCTGAGAAACATTCTGAGAAGTAGGCTGGCCACCTTATTCCAAGAAAGGCACCAATCTGCAGGAGTTTTAATGATACCAGTTTGGGGAAGATTTTCTTCATTCGTGGCAAGAAATCATATCTATGGAGTCTCTCACCTTACAGAGGAGGTTCAGAAAGGAGAAATAACTCACTCAAGATCACACAGCCCAGGTGACAGATTAACAGCATTGTCTTATTTCCACAGTTGCAAAGGTCAGAATGGCATATATATACTGTTTTCCTTATGACAACAACTGAACTTGACATAAATGCAGAATGCTTGAAAGGAAAATAGCAGGGGGTCTGAAGGTAAAGTGTCAACTTTGAGCTTTCATTGGTCAAAGCTGTAGTGTGGCCTTGGGCAAGCAGCAGAACATGTCTGAGCATCCACATTTATCATAAGGAAGAATAGAATCTTACCATAGATAGATCTAACATAAGATACCTATCACAGATCTAATCATAAATAGAATTTATCATAGGAAGAATCTTGCAAGAAGCTATTACTATTCCAAAATAAATAGACTATAAGACACAGGAAATAGAGAAGTAAGACACGATTGGAACTTCCCAGCTTTTCAATAATCTGCTGAGTGGTCATTAATATTAATGGTTATAACAATATATTCCATAATGCAAAGAGTCTGTTTTACTTGGCATAATTTCTGAGACAAGTGCATGTAATCTTATTTAAATCTTTTAAAAAACTGATTAACCCATGTATGGTAAAAACTAACTATATATGGTAATAGGACTGATTCAAAAGATGCCTCTTCAAAGGAGTCTCCCTGATCTTCCCTTGTTTTGATACAAATATGTATGCAAGAGCACTGGACTAAGATAGCCTTGGGTTTAACTGTGGGTTTGTCATTTACTACTTAAATAACTCAGACAAGTTATTTAACCTCTTTATGTTTCCAATTCCTCATCTATTTAAAAAAAAACAACCAACCACATAACCACACTTACAGGGTCGATATGAAATGTCTAAGCACATAGTAGATATTTAATTAATTTTCCCCATATGTTCTTCCCTTTCTCCACTACCTGTAAAACTGGAATAGCAAACACCACCTATTCCATAGAGTTGTTCTGAAGATTTAACTAAGCCTGTCTAAGGCCTCTAGCACATGCAAGGCATATAAAACATATTAGGTGAAGGGAGATGGATAGAGTATTCTCTCCCTTAGCTGTGCTCAGACTGCTGCTGGCCCATGGGTGCCTCCTCTGCTGAAGGCCATCGTGTGGGATGGCACCCAGCTTGGCAAGCAGAGGGCAGACCTGATTCCAGCCCTTCCTTGTTCCTTCTGAACAAATGTCCTGCATTATAAATACCTGCACACCCCTATGGAAGGCCTTGGTCTGAGTTCTTACATTAGCACTTTCTATGCCTATTGAATAGCGGGCTGTACTCACGGCTTATTTTTCCCCCTAAATAAGATAACAATATAAAGTATTTGACACAGTAATTGGCAAAGAAGCTCAGCAAATTGTCACAGCCGATCGTCCATAAGCTCCTGCAGTCAGGTTTTATTACTACAGTGGCTAACACAGATCCTGGGATCAGAAGGCAACTGCTTGTTGAGTGTACCATTGTGTCAGTCAATGCCAGTACCCCAGTAACACATCCCAAGGATCATGGGATTTGCTACACAACATAATACGAAATACTGCCAGCATATATCTGTAAGATCATTGACTAATAATTCAAAAGTCAGAGTGAAAGGGGCTCCGGGTGGCTCAGCCAGTTAAGCGTCTGATTCTTGATCTCAGCTCAAGTCTTGATCTCAGGGTCATGAGTTCAAGCCCCACGTTGGGCTCTGTGCTAGGCATAAAGCCTACTTAAAAAAAAAAAAAGGCAAAAGTCATAATGGGAAAAAAAGCCTAATTTTTAAATCAGTTTCTTTGTCACAGTCTACTATGCTATTCTGAACACAATGAGCATGAGTTAGGCCTGAAATCAAGTCTGATTCACCCATGAACAACATAATTAACCACTCTGGGCATCTGTTGGGGAATGAAGTTAGGGAATGACAACTAAAATTTAGTTGGTGGTCACAGGGATAAAATGAGAACAGGCACACCAAATAACTTAGCATGTGGTCTGGTACCTACTCGGCAGCCAATAAAGACAGAGATCTGAGAACATGCATACAGTACACATTATCAATATATTTTCCTCATCTCATAAGTCTTGCCCTTTCTTTTTTTTTCTTTTTAGTTCTTAGGACAGTTTAAAAAGTCATGGCTTTTGCCAGTTAGAACTTCTTGGCAAGATTCAAAGGGGCATCTTATTAGCTCCACCTAGAAGCTTCCCATAGCCACAACAGGCCATGAAAGCTACATATTGTCAGTTTTACAAGGCATGTTCACTTTAGAAGGCTCATTCTTGAAAGATGAAAAAAACAACAGCAAGTGGAAAGCAAGAATACTGCCAATATGGTATTAAATGGCTACCTGAGGACACCAACATATATCAGTGATGACCAGACCACCTTTCTCTGGATCTTCAGAAGAAGCGAGAAGTTTGTGATGGAGGCGTTTAGAACTAAGTCAGCTGTACCCCATTAACCTCTGCCAGAGACTCAGATAAGTGTGGTTTGCATTGAAAGGCATTTGGGGATGTCTGTGCAACCACTTATCTTCTCTGAAACTGGAAAGCTGGGTTTGATTGGGGAATGGGGTTGTCTACATTTTAGAAGAGAAATAATATAGTAAGCTACATTCAGGAACTTGCAGAAATGGACGGAATTCAAAACTCAGGTTTAATTTGTTCATGCATGCAACACATAGTATTAGTGGCTCCTCTCAGCCAGTACTGTGCTAAGTGCCGAAGATACAAAGGTGAAGAGAAACACACAGCCCCAGTACATAACACTTATCATTTAGTGAGAAAGCCACATATAATTGTATCAGTCAGGACAGATGCAGTTATGCTGAGTAACAAAGCTAAAGTCTCAGTAACTTAAAACAACAAAGTCTTGTTTTCATTCAGGCTGTATGACCATGAGGGGTTGGATGGAGGCTCTTCTTTTCTTTTTTTTTTTTTTAAATTTTTTTTTTCAACGTTTATTTATTTTTGGGACAGAGAGAGACAGAGCATGAACGGGGGAGGGGCAGAGAGAGAGGGAGACACAGAATCGGAAACAGGCTCCAGGCTCTGAGCCATCAGCCCAGAGCCCAACGCGGGGCTCGAACTCCCGGACCGCGAGATCGTGACCTGGCTGAAGTCGGACGCTTAACCGACTGCGCCACCCAGGCGCCCCAAGGAGGCTCTTCTTTTCTTAAACCAGGACCCAGGCAGCTAGAGCAACCCTCATTTAGAACTTCACAGTTACTCACTGCAGGAAAAGAAAGCCCTGGAGGATCTCTTCAGCAGTTAAATGCTCTGGCCTGGAAGTGACAGATGTCATTCTCATTCATAAATCACTGGCCAAAACCAAACCAGTCACATGGTCTCACCCAACCCCCGGGAAGAAAGTACAATTCTACCTCCAGCTGAGAAGGTAGAGAGACAGAAATATTTGAAAAGGAGCATGAACAGCTCTCACACTAATCAAATAATCATACACTAATGAACATGTAATTATAAGCTGAGATAATAATACTGAAGGAAATGAATAAAGGTCCTAGCGAAAACACAGAAGAGGAAGTGGAGTGTGTATCATTTAGCCTGGAGAATAGAAAATTCAAGAAGGCCATGAGATCCACCTTTAAATATTTGATGAGTCACCCTGGTAAAGAAATGGGCTTTACCTATAGGATTCCAGTAAGTAGAAGGCATAGAGAGAAATATTCTGCCTGATCTGTCAGTGAAAGACCTGTCTTGTATCAGGTAGAATTTTCTAACAACGCTGCCAGTCGAGAGAGGGCATTTCCTGTCCCAAGAGATGATCAATTGTAATATTTGGGGGTGCTGCGGCAGACTAAAAAGACAAATATGCGATGGAGTCTGAGTCTAGATGTCTCCCGAGGTGGCCGCTCATGACAAAAACCTACTACTGAAGACAGACAACTACACTGTAGACTCCTAAAGCCACCTCTGCCCATCCCATGGGGGGCCCAGAAACAGTAGCAGTAAGAAACCCAAGGGTACACAGACTCAAATGCTGGATGCTGCTCTCTCATCAGGTTTACCCATCTTCATTTTTAATCTGCAGCCCAGCTGCGGTCACATCTGTAACTCTGCCAGTTTTAAAAGGAGAGAGAGAGCACAGTACTAGCAGTAACACACATAACAGCAAAAGGAGGGCTGACTTTCCACAGCACACTTTCAAGCTACGCACATCTCATGCCAAAGGCTGAGAAGGTCACGTTTATTGGCTGTACTGTGCATCAAGGCACAGGCGGAATGTTTTACTGTTACCTTATCCAAAGCTCTTGGCATTTTCAAGAACGTAAGACTGCCCTCATTTTATAGGTGAGGAAATCCCAATGAATATCAGTCAAGTAAATTGTTCATAGTCACAACAGCTGAGCCGAGATCCAAATTCAAACTGATTTCACACTCTGCCATGCTGCTTTCCAGCATTAAAAAGTTTCTTCTAAGAGAATAAACAACTTCATATCTTCAAGCCTTTGAAATTGCCATATACAACATTCTAGGAAATAGTGGAAGCTTATTTCCCCATGTAAAAATAAAACAAATTCTATTTTAGAATGAAATGATTTCTAAAACAGATGAACAGCTGATTTTAGGCATCCCTAAGGAATGAAGAATATGAGTAAAATAGTTGTGACACATAACTATGTATGCAGGCACGTGTATGTGTTGGATACTTAATTCTCAGACAATTTTCAGAGAGCATTCCACAAGTTGTCCTGATCACAACACCCTTGGCATTCTTTTAGGACCCCACGACACACTCTTGAGAATGTTCACATCTATTTAGACGCATAGTCTAATTTACGTAGTTCAGTCTAAGAGCGAAGCCTTAATTTTAAAGTCAAATCCCCTAAATTTCTACTACTAAGGTGGGGAGACAGAGTGAGAGTGGCTGAGAATGTCATTACCAAAGGAAATCGTAACCACAGAGCCATAAGCTCAGTTCCAAGTTCTGAAGCAGCAAAATCTTTCCTCTGTGGACACAGTATCTACTGTGGCAACATTTCTTCACTGAAAACCTAAGCTCAGACACACTGAAAACCATGGGGAAAGAAACATGAAGAATCCTGTGTCTTCTCTAAATACAGACTCCCCCACCCTACCCCCCACCCCTTGCCCAAACAAAAACAAAACCAAGAAACCAACTGGTATCCATGAGCCTATGTGAAGAGCTATCCTTCCTGTGACCCAGCAGCCTAAGAAAGTATGAGACTATTGATTAAAACTGGACTTTATAGCTGTAGTCTACACTACACACTTAGAGTTGCTACATTACCTCAAAATGATCCCAATGTAAATAAAGATGGCTCCTCTAGAGGATTTTAAAATCATCATTGGCTAGCAATGAGCTTGTTTTAAAATTAGTTTACTCTGGAAAATTTCAAACGTAAACAAGAGTAGAGATAATAGTATAATGAATCCTTATTATTGTTATTGACTTCACCTTATTTTATTTTTTTTTCTAATATGTATGAATATACAAGTAGGTGGTATATGTGTGTGTGTGTGTGTGTGTGTGTGTGTGTGTGTACACTCATGTGTATGTGTGTAGGAGATGATGTTGATGCCCTGCCATGTTCTTGCAGCTGAGTTAGGCAGTGTCCTGCAAGCCGGCAGTCTCCCTTCTCAAGGCCAATGAGTCTGCTCCTTTGTCTGGGGGCCGTCTCTGCTCTGGCACTACCAGGAAGTACAGGGGGCGCAATGCACAACAATGGACACCACTGGTGGCAATCCTCAACCAATGGGGGCAGGAATCGGTGAACCAATGCCCCAGCTTCCCCAGATCCTACTAGGACAATTCTGAAATGGGTTCTATACAACTTCCGAGAGGGTCTCACAAGATTAATGTGCTCATTAGCTCAATAACACTTCATTGGCTTTTCTCTCTTCTCTGTTTCAATTGCTCTACTCCCTTACTCCTGCTTCTTAGTACCACACCAAGGTAGTTCTTGTTTTGGGGACTGCACGTGCATGGGCATGTGCACACGTGTGTGTGTGTGTGTGTGTGTGTGTGTGTGTGTTTGTGTAGCAATACTAGACAGGCATATCTCTAATAATTCTGGATAAAATTATAACATGTCAGATTTATAAATGGCCATGAGACCAGAAGCACAATCCAATGATAATGAATTACTTGTTCTTTCCCACAATCAAGGTATAGATCTAGTATACATGGCTTATAAAACTACATCTGAGCATAACTCCTAGAAAGAGTTCATCATCTTTCTTCACTCAGCAAGCTTGTTTTCTGGTTCATTTACAGTTAGCACCTTGCCTATTAATTTATTGCTTTGCTGATATTCCAATTCTCATTTTTCCAAAGGACATTCTAAAACCTCTTCCAATTCTAGAAAACTTTGGAGAGATGAAAACTTATATATTACTTTGAAATTGGCATTTCTTCCTCAAATTACAAAGAAAACAATAGGGAGTAGGTTTGAGGAGAAAAAGCCAGCTTCCCAGTTTACTGCAGGAACCAAACTTCAGAATGGAGCTTGTTCAAGTGCACCCCCTTATTAATATGTAAAAGGTCAAACCAAATTCAAAAGCCAAAATCACATTTCTCTTTCAGCTTCCACCTGGGATTATTCTGCCTCTGTTCCTCTAAAATATATGGAAAAAATTGTGAATGATGTATTTAATCTCTCCATTAGGTGACCTTTGCCCATACTTTCTTTAGCGTAGTGCTTAGGCCAATTATCAGTGATTTGTTGACCTGTCAAGTGTCCCTTTGTTGGATGATATGTGTATCCCCTAACCTAACATGACAAAAGTTCAACAGATGTCAGTTGAATGAATAAATAGATGGTATAGCGTAAAGATAAGAGTTTATGAGCATCTTCCAGGATGAATTGCCAGGGTGATAGATAAACTTACACAGATAGTGTCAATTTGACACTGTCATTTCCAGACCCAATGAAGAACTCCAGAGCCACTATATCTATAAGCAAAAGAATCACACTCCATCTACAGAAGAGAAGGAAAGGAGAAGCTATGAACCTGTTAATGAGCTGACCCTAAACTAACTATACGGTAACTACACAAAGGCATCTCGTACTCTCCAAGAATAATTTAACTCTAGGATATTTTCCAAAGCACCAATTTCTAGCCCACAATCATAGCCAGAGATTAGAAGAAAAGCTACTATGTAATTACAGTGTGATCTAAGATCAAAGTCTAATATCTATGTGTGTGTGTATGTGTGTGTGTGTGTGTTTTAATGATAAATGGTGCGTTTTTCCTTTAATGTGCAAGAACAGACCCTGCAGGTAAATGGATTCTGTCTTACTAAGCAGTTTCCAATCACTGCCAGGAGATGGCACCCACACCCCATTCATTTACCTAGCATTTATAGCTGGGAACCATAATCAAAGAATCCTAAAATGAAAGCTTTGGGGAAGCAGAGGCTTAGCAAAGCGGTAAGAATAAGACTATATTACAAGCAACCCTCCCGTGGGCAGTGGTAATTCAAGGTACCACCCAGTGACTCTGAACTTTGCCTTCTGGTTTCCCGGAGGAAATCTGTTGGTAATTCAAGAGCTCACAGGCTCTATCTAGGTTGAACCAAGACTAAAAGATGCTTTGTCTGGGCAGGCGATGTGATTGACAATTGATTCTCAAAGTATATTAGAAGACTTTGTTGCAAGGCACAGCGTTTCAGCTCCGATTTGCTACAGTGAAAAAAAAAATCATAAATAAAGCTTCAAGTGACAGGAATAACGGGTATCGAGAAGGCGGAGGAAATAGTCCTTGATGTTATAAGGTTAAGATACCACTCTCTCTGGAAACTGTTTGATTCTGACTACAAATAAGTAAATACACCAAAAGATTTTGGGAGCCAAGGTTATTAATAAAAAGGAAATTGATTTTTTAACCTGGATTCAATCAATAAAAGTAAAACACATATTGATTTACACTGTATGCTCTGTACGAATGTGTGTTCTGCCGTTCCCTGAGAATGGCCATCAGTCATTTATGTGAAGAGCATTAGAACTCTCATTGCACAGATATGGGAACTGAGGCTTTTGCCAGCTGCAAAGACTGGCCAATACAAGTGCACAAAATACCTACATGGTTGTTTGGCCTAAATTGGATTAAAAACTAGTCTGACCACATTCAATGATTTTGAAGAAAGGAAAACTGTGTCATTTGGATTCCTTACCAGGTTCCTAATTGATTTGTTGCAGGGTGGGCAGAAAGATGGAGAAAGGGCTGGAGAGGTAAAGCCTGTTCTGCTAGGGGCAATCTATAGATGATAAACCTAGCGGTCTCAGTTATGCCTGGCCTGGGTGGGCTACTGACGCGATGCCCCTCTTTCTTTCTGTATGCCAGCAAAAGAGACATACAGCATTCCTAGGAGATAACTTGCCTTCAAGTGTCCAGTCAACAGTTATTAATCAGTTTTCCATATGCCTCATTACTGTGGCATATTAATTAATGATGATGACCCCTTGCCTATATTGTCTTCATCTTCATTTAAATAAATCTTATGGCAAATACTAACACCCTCAATCAGATTTCCAAACAACAAAGTAGTAACGTCCCAAAAATCTGCTATCTCAAAAAATAACTCAGTTAAGAAGTCTTAAAAGTTTTCCCATTATAAAAGGCCAGAATGTTCCACATCAAAGTCTGGGTTGGTACAACTACACCCATACCTATAATTTAAGGAAGGATGAGGGGATCAAATAAGTATTTCCAAGAAAAACAGACAGAATATAAGTACTGACAGCGTGACAAAAAGCGGACTCTACTTCAGAGCCACGATTGTCTACCTGATAATTACTTTCAGTATCTGGGTAGAAACATACTTTATTGTTTGAGCTTGAAAATGTTCACATCAAAAGAAGTCAGACTTAAAAAAACAACCAGTCAAAACCCGGTGCGGAGGTTGAAATTTGCAGTTTAAAATCATGGGAAGATCATTTGAAAGAGGGTCAAATTGTTGCAGAGTTTTTAAATCCACACCCACACAATAAAGAAGGGAAAGTCAAAGAGGAAGTCAAGAAGTGAATCTCTTAATGATGAAGTGGGAAAGTGGTATTTTGAGAGATGGCTTTTTCCCCTCCTACTTCTACTTGTCCTCCAACCATCAAAAAAGGGAGCAAGATTCCGTAGTGTGGGGTTGAAAAGGGGTTGAACAGCTAGCAGTTGTGAACTAACATAGGGCAATTCAATATTCTAGCTAGAATTGTGAACTAACATGGTGGCTATTAGAGGAGAAATAAGAGTTTTGTTGTTTTTTTTTTTTTTAACTTTATAGTGGTAAAGATTATTGTTGAATCAGTTGCCAGTTCAGGAACTCTTGGACTCCCAGGGACAAAGTTTAATTCGTATGTATGTAGTCCACACATAGAATGAATGAATGAGTCATAGATGACTAGAGCCAGAACTGACCTTCCAGGTTAAATACTCCAGCTGTCATAGTTGTCAGATCAGGTTGCTGAGGCCCAAAAGGCAAAGGTGACACAGCACCACACCTGGCACAGGTGCTAAAAACGAATTTAAAGTCCTGGTCCTCAGTCCAGGGCTCTCTCCATTCCGTATGTGGGTCTCTAACCAGGAGTCTGTGGAAACTATGGGTCCCTGAGGCCCCACTCATGACTGAAGCGTCATCTCCAGGGACACATACATGTTTTAAACTAGCAATGTTGAAATGCCTTCAAAAATTGAGACTGTCTATTCCCTCCCTCAATTTTAAAGCAGACAGTTTAATTGCATGTATTCAAGAAAGGCAAAGCTGTCAAGGTAGAGGAAGGGGTTCACCGCACCTATAATTCTCTAAAATCTTTTAGAGCAGAGACTACCTGTTCTTCAAATCAAGAAAGACACAACCTTGATGCAACTTTTGGAAACATGACAGCATTTGAGATTCAGGAAAGATAGGATATCTCTCACTCCTTATGACTGAGGGACTCATTAACATTGGCGACCTCCCACTTGTTCATTCTGCTCTGAATGAAAAGATCTGGGTTTTGTTGTTGTTGTTGTTACATTTCTTCCAGTTATTTTTTTTTTCACACCCTCTCTCTCTTTCCACCCATCAGATAGTGGCTGATTTTTGTCCTCTACTTCAATCTTCAACTTAGACAAAGCAATTGTGTAATCAACCGAGAATGCTTGAGGGCTCTTGGCACACTCCACTCCTCACTCGGGAGCACATATGTGGGTCAGTGAGTATAGGCTGTAGGGCTGGCTTGGCAGCCGGGCAAGAAGCCTGCGGTGATGGGCACAATTACAGCTTAGTCCCTGAAACCAAAGATTACACAGTGTGAATAGAAGCGTTCACTTTCCAGAGCTATCAACTGTCCCGAAGGCAAATTTAGACACAATGGATTAACCACAGACACTCATATTTATACAGTGTCCCTTCCAAAAACCCAGTCAGGTTAGGATTTACAGTTAAGTGGGGAAAAGACCAAAGGGCAAGAATATTTTTAAAAGATGGTGCTTGCCTGAGAAAGGTCATTAAAAGACTCACACCCAAGTGCGGTGTGAATTTGAGATGCAGAAGCCCCATTTTTAAGGCAGTGACAAAAATTACCTTTGCACACAGACCCCAGTCTTCTCATGAAAGAAGCTTTCAGATGAGAAATTCCAGAATTCCATTTTAAACATGGAGAGGAGGAGGTTTGAAGAGAAGCCTTCCAGCAGAACCATGGGAAGTTTTTAGTGTTTCCACTAGAGGTCAGGCATTCCTAATTTTCTTTCTTCTCTTTTCCCCTTCCTTCCTTCCTTCCTTCCTTCCTTCCTTCCTTCTTTCTTTCCTTCTTTCTTTCCTTCCTTCCTCCCTCTCTCCTCCCTCCCTACTTCCCCCTCCTCCTCCTCCTTTTCCTCCTCTTGCTCCTTCTCCTTCTCCTTCTTCTTCTTCTCTCCCTCCCTCCCTCTTTTTCTTTTTTTTCCCACCAGTGTTAGACTGGCTTCAAAAGAAAAAAAAAAAGGAAAAATATGAAGAAAAAGTCCTAATGACTGTATAGATAGGATACATATTTTTTAATTCATACCTGATTTTATAGATATGCTTTCAAAGTTAGTCATAAATGGATTTGGGTTTGAGAAACAGTATGGACTCTCTGATGAATCCAAGATGCCCACATGCTGTTTGCAGCAATCCTGTCATAAGGATGGGATGTCATCCAGCCACTGACAGAATTCTATACCTTTGGGATGAGAAAGGCATATGGAAAAGAAAGATGCCGAAGAGATAATGTGCATGATGTGACAAAGAGATTATGAATTTAGGATATAGAAAAGCTTGAATGTGAACACTTGCTTCGCGACTTATTAGCTACGTTGACATTTGGATGAGTTGCTTGACTTTCTGAAACTTTAGTTTCCTCCATTAAAAAAAAATGAGGATAATACCTCTTTCACAAGCTATTATGAGGCTTGAAGGAAAAAGTTACCTAAAACTCCCAACACGGTTTCTAGAAATTTGCAGATGTTGAGAAAATGTAATTTTCCTTTTAAAATAGCATTCTGTTCACACTTCTCTAAGTCAGTTAGTAACACTGGTCTTATTATTTGGGCATATGACTTTTTTTTTTTAAGTCATGTAACAGTATTTGTCTGTCTATTCAACCATCTTCCTCCCTCCTTGTTCTTTTTAGTTTCCCCAAGCTTTGTAAGTGTCAAGTAACATGGGCTGGATATATGAAAGCTCATGACCAACTCTGCCAGCTTTCTAAGGAGCAGAAAACACTTTTTAAAAAGTTTATTTATTTTGAGAAAGGGAGAGAAAGAGAGAGGGAGGGAATGAGCAGGGGAGGGGCAGAGAGAAAGGGAGAAAGACAGAATCCCAAGCAGGGTCTGTGCTGTCAGGACAAAGCCCGGCACAGGGCTCCAACCCACGAACCATGAGATCCTGACTTTGGCTGAAATCAAGAGTCAGACGCTTAAGCGACTGAGCTACCCAGGTGCCCCAGGAACAGAAAACACTTTTAGTCAAAAGTTACCACAATGCACCTGGATGACGGAGGAAGGGAAAAGTGGGTGGGAGGGAAATGGCAGAAAGAGAAAAAGAAAGATGTACTAATTTTTATGGTCAGTTTCAGCTTAATACCATCCTTTATGTTCTCAGATGACTGATAAACGAGCAAAATGTAGTGAAATCATGGATACCAAACAGATTCTGTCTTGTTACCACAGTGGTTTTCTATCTAGCATGCAGAATCATCTAGAGAAACTATTAAGACACAGGTTGCTGGACCTCAGCCCCCAGAGTTCCTACTTCACTGGGTCTGGTGCAGGGCTCAAAAATTTGCGTTTCTAATAAGGTCTCAGGTGACTCTGATGTTGGACACACTTTGAGAACCAATGGTTTAGCATAGCCACAGAATTTACAATCCAACTGTGGAAAAGAAAATGGAATCATGATAAGAAACCTAGGCTCAATTCTGATCTTCCATTAATTCACCATGTGACGGGAAAGGTCATTACCTGTCATGCCTTCATTTGCTTACCTGTGAAGGGGAACAATGTCTGTTTACCCATGAGATCAAATGAGGGTCAAAAAAGAAACGGGTGAACTAAAACTTTGCAAAGTTAGAAAATGCTCTGTAGAAACTAAGCATGATCAACAATTCCGAACTGCATACAAGAGCTGATTTGAGTTGTCAACTTGGGAGCATCAGGAGATGCCCAGATTTCTGGTCAAGTATATCTGGATGTGTCTGTGAGGGTGTTTCTAGATGATACTAGCATTTGAACTGGTGGGTTCAGTGAAGTAGGTTGCCCTTTCCAGCATGGGTGGGCACGGACAAAAACAAGGTGGAGGAAGGAGAAATGTGCCCCTGTTTTCTGTCTCACTGCTCAAGCTGGAGCATTTCATCTCATCTTTTCCCACCCTCCAACTGGAATTTGCATCATTGGCTCCCCTTCATTCTCACGGCCTTTGGAACAAATTGCAGACTCAGCTTTCCTGAGTCTCCAGCTTGCAGATGACAGGTAGGGGGATTTCTCAGCCTCTATAACTGCATGAGACAATTCCTCATAATACATCTCCTTTTATATTCTATTGGCTCTGCTTCTCTGGGAAATGCTAATACACAGCCATCCATTACTTAAAAGGTTTTCTGAAGATTGGTGAGTGATGGTCCTAGGTTCTATTTTGGGTTCTGCCTCTGACTTACTCTGGACACACACCTGACCTTACTGGGCCATAGTTTTCCATTCAGCAAAGGGTTTCAGGATGGTCTCTAAGGTCTTCCCAATCTAAAAGTGCATGGTTCTATGGTCAGAACATAAGCAGAAACTGGGGCTCTGGGCAGTTGGGCAGGTGTCAATATCGGGAACACTGTCTTCCCTTTGAGAGCTGAGGGCACACGTGGATCACCTAGCAGTAACCTGAGGGGCACGAGTTTTGCCCAAACTTCAGTATTGACCAGTCACAGAACCCAGGTGTGTCAAAGCCCCTGCCGGCCCTCGGCATGAACTCTCAAACATTCCAAAATAAGGCTCCACACTGGCTATCATTACTAAACAACAAACATCATCATTGGACAGGTACTATCAGAGCCCTATACCATCCATTCAGTTGATAAATGCTTGAGATTCTGCTCTAAACTGTCTCGTGTCATGCCCTCCCCATACATCCCACGGCCACTGGGTGTCACCGTCACTGTGGAGCTCAGGCCCCCACGTCTCTCACGGGGACTAAAGCAATACCTCTTAATTGGATCGTACTCCCCAGCACCATCACCCAGCATAACCTGCCAAAAGGAGCTTTGTAAAGGACAGCTCTAACTGAACACATCATTCACCTGCTCAGAATTCTTTGACTGTGCCCCCATCTCTGTCAAGGCCTCCTACATTCAGAGGCCAACTTCTATTTCAACCTCATCCTACTGTTCCCTTATATTTCTCACTGGCTCCAGCCTTAAAGTGAAGCCCCCAAACTATACCAGTCCCCCAAATATGTCCTGTGCTATCAGGTCCCCAAGACTTTGCTTATTCTCTTCTCTTTGCCCTCTGTCTTTGCCTGATGAAATCCCGCCAATTCTACCCCTTCTACAAGCTTTTTGCCTCCTACCCCCTCCCGCCCCCGACGTACTCTTTCCTTTCTCTCTTCGCAATGCCTTTTGATTAACCTGATATGAAATTTCATGACATTTACGGTGTGACTGGTATTACAGCTATTTGAGCGTATTTCCGTGTCTCACACTAGATCATGTGGTTTTCTGAGGACAGGGATGGACCTTACTCATCACCTCTGTCCCTGAGTTTGCTGCCTAGGGATTAAGCTATTGAGATCTAGGAACAGTCTGTCCAGATACAGAATGAGCCACTGTAACATGAACTAGCTTGTATAGGACTGGCATTATGTCAGCACAATGAAAGTAGTGTTAGGGTCATACGTAATTTTCCAAGAATGTTAATATTTTGTACAACCAAGGAATAGCCACTAAACAAAACATGCTCAAACACAGCAGAATGTAGCATCCCGCAGAGAGAATGATGCTCACATTCCTTTTCACTCAGACTAGGATGTAATCTGTCCTGGAAATGCTTTTCTTTTAAAAAAATTTTTAATATTTATTTATTTTTGAGAGAGAGAGAGAGAGAGAGCGAGCAGGGGAGGGGCAGAGAGAGAGACACACACAGAATCTGAAGCAGGCTCCAGGCTCTGAGCTGTCAGCACAGAGCCCAACATGGGGCTCGAACTCACAGACTGCAAGATCATGACCTGGGCTGAAGTCAGACGTTTAACCAACTGAGCCACCTAGGCACCCCCTTATTTTCTGATTTTGGTGCATTTTACCTTTGTCTTCAAAATTCAACAACTTTATCTTGTCTTTTTTTTTTCTCTAAAACACTTTCTGTCAAGCCACCTTCTACCTTTTTTTTTTTTTTTTGTAAAGGTAAAGCCCTACATTGGAGTAATATTTATTTTTCAGTATTGCTATTGCTTTTGTTAATGCCCTGGTTCCAAAGTCAAATGTGTTCTGAGTGATCTGCACACAAGCTTTGTCACTTTGAGAGTGCAGTTTTGCAGAATGCAAGGATTTTAAGGAATCCTCCTTATTCTGTAACTGCATCGTTACATAAATGTCTAGACTAGGACTCAACCAGGGATAGAAGTCAGACTGCTGTCTGTAAGAAAGGAATGATTATCAAGTCCCTCAGTATAATTCCCTTGGATGTCAGTTATTCAGCCAGCTCTCAACTAACTAAAAATCAGAGAGGCAAGGAGGGACCTCTTCTGCTAAAATCTGGAGGTGCCAAAGGAAATGCTCCTGGGGATGAAAGGGCTGCCCTGAGCTGCCACTAGAATATAAATGACTCAGTTTTCCTGGAGAGCTGAGCAGTCTGGAGAGTGCCAGTGCCAGAGGCCTCTGGGCTTCTGAAGAGTGGAGGGGACATCTAAGGGAAAGCAGCATAGAAAAGGGGAATGAAAAAAAGATAAAAAGAGAGGTGGGACTCAATATTTCCAGAGTATCTGCTATGAGCCAAGTATATTACTGGTTATCTCAGTTTATAGATGAAAAAACTCTTGCAGTTTGGTGCTTTCTACTCAATTTACAAGAAGAGAAAATCAGGCTCAGCGGTTAAAGGATCTACGTACAGTGATCAACAAAGGTTGCCAGAGTTCCAAACACTCGCTGGCTGTTCGTTGCAATGGTGGCTTCCAAACTGAGCCCAAGGGCCAGGTCTCCTGGGGAGTCCTGCATGACTGGAGGCTGGGTGGGTGGGAAGGGTAAGGAAGTCCCCTGCCCGCCAAATGCACCACAGGGGCAGAACCTGGGTCTCCTGCCCACTCCAACCACTTGTATCTGTTTTACATATTGGGCTTCCTCTGATGCCTCTATTTGAAGTAAGAGTACTACAGCTTTAAGAGAGAGGGAAAGAAGGTCTGAAAATCAAGCTGGCTATTTCCCAATTCTGCCCGAGGCTGGCCTTCAGCAGAAAAATAAATCAGTGCTTACAAAAGATCTACTCTATACAGAATGCTGTTGGGGGGGTTCCCAATTCCCTGCTCTAATCATTCTAAAGCTGTCTAAAACAGACTTCACTTTTTGCCAACTTTACTGGCTCATTTGACTATTTCTACCCCTCTGCAGACCCTGCAAGGCGTGTCAGCAGCTTGCAGAAGTGGAGGCAGCAAGCAGAGGGGATTTTCCAGCCCCACAGCAGGTGCTCAGGGGAGGAGAGAAGCCATGGATCTCGAAAGACCTCATGCGAAGCGGGACACCTGATGATCCCAGGGTGCTGAGGCTCTCTACGAGGATGTCACTTCCCCTCTCTAGGTCATGTCCTCACTCCCAACTGAGGTGAGCAGACTTGATGGTCTTCACTGTTCTTTCTGACTCTCCGGAGTCCAGACAGAAAAAGAGTGTTGTGTTCCAGGGTGGAGGGGAAAGACAGGGATATAGGAAGAGTGAATCTGCAGCAAGTCAGAGCTCAGAGGTATAAAGCAAATGCCTCCTAGATGCATGCAGAGGTAAACACAGACCTTCCAGACAGAGATCTCTCTAAAAGTCATAAGTACTAAGGAACACATGGAAACGAAAAGGAAAGAAAGACATTCTGAGTGCTGATATCACTGAAACAGAATGGTACAGGACACATCTTTCATTCCCCTGAAATAACAACTCCTAACAACAGAAAAGGGAATTGCAGACCTTTCCAAATTCCTTTCAAAATCTAGGTGAGTCTCCATGTTGCAGGGAAAAGACACGAGTGGAAGTTTCTTTAAAGCAGTTAGAAAAAAAAATAGCAGGTGCTGGATTTACAGGCAGTCTCTGGGCAATGAACGATCTGTCACCTTCCCCTTCTGGTATTGATTCTTGCCTCAGACAGATGACAAAGGACTGCGGATGAAAGTGTGTGGTCCCAGGGACTGCTCAGGCTAGGTGTGAGCCCTCCTCCAGCATCCTGCCCCAGGCGCTCTCTGCAATGGCCCTGTGACACCCCTCCCCCCACTTCCTGGGAGCAGCCCAGCTGGCTTCCCCTGCACACATCTGGAGGTGCCATAGCTGGGTGACCTACACAACATACAGCTCCACCACCTGTTTTCCGTTCCCAGAAATCTATTGAAAACAATCAGAATGGTCTCTGACAGTGGGCACCCTTCAAATAATAACATACATGTCACTTATTTGAAATTTCTCTGACGCTGTCACCTTCCATATATTCCTAATGCCACTATCTAATCACGCCTGGACTCCTAATAACAGAACCCGTTTGCTGAGCATCTACTTTGGGCCAAAGGCTGCTTATGTATTAATCTTTATGATGCCCCTGGGTAGCATGAAGAAATGGAATCTCTGACGTTAAATAATGCCCAAAGGTATATAGTCTGTAGATCTGGTCTTTGAACCCAGGTATCTGACTTAAAAGACAAAATGGGCTTATGGACATCACATGGGTGAGTTGTGACGACTTATCCACATGGGCTTTCCCCTTTCCTGCAGCTCATCCTCACAACACCTCCTCCACTATTGCCAGGGGAGACGGCCAAGGAACTGAAGCTTTCAAACACCAGGGGGTCGAGAAGTGAAAGAGGGGGCAGACAAGGAAAACTGAACCTGGAGCTAGACTTCTCCCTCTGTCTGTCTTTTCCCTCTCCTCTTGCCAGAAATTCTACCAATAAGGTTCATTTTCATAATTAAAAGAAGAAAATGGAAATTGCTTTTTGGGAGTTAAGGCTCTAATTACCATTTACTCCTTAGAATACATGTGTTTGATCAGAGCATGACCTTCTCACTGCACTGGAAACCACCACCCAAAATGGGGGAGTTTTGACCCAGAGTGGACTGAGTGCTCTGTAGGTTAATAAATCTACAAATGATGGTGGGCCATCAGAGTGCTGGAAGTCCCTGAGGACAGATGTTAGAGACAGGGAGGCTGCAACAGGCAGTGCCAGGAGATGACTCTTGTCAATTTCAAAACTGCTCCCTTCTCTCTCCCTCTCCCTTCCTGCAGCACTGACTGCTACTTCCCAAACACAAGCTCGTTAAGACTAGTATTACAGTTCAGCTGCAAACTAACTGAACACGGCACTTGTGAACCTAGACACTACTTGGGATGTTTTTACATAAAATATGTAATTTGATTCTTTTTTCTTAACGTTTATTTATTTTGAAAGAGAGAGAGAGAAAGTAGGGGCAGAGAGAGAGTCTCAAGCAGGTTCCGCATGGTCAGTGCAGAGCCTGACCAGGGTTTGAACTCATGCACCATGAGATCATGACCTGAACTGAAATCAAGAGTCAGATGCTTAATGATTGAGCCACCCAGGTGCCCCTGTAATTTGATTCTAAACAAACAAATACATATCCCTCTTATTGCTAAATGTGAGGCCACCAAGAGGCATCATTAATAGAAAGCCAATAGATGCTTATTGCACATGCCCCAAACATGCTTAAATAGTATCAATCCAAAGGAAAATAGGGAGTGGTGAATCTGCTTAAATTCTTCATTCTTAATAGGAGTTGTTTTCAGATGTGGTTGAAAAGAAGAACCTGTGATACCCTGGAGAGTGGCTTCTACTGCTTCACTGTAATTTGGGGTTTCTCTTCAAAATAAGCTTCAATAGAAAAGGTATTTAGGACACCAATTTTTTTAAATTGTTCTTTTTAACGTTTATTTATTTTTGAGACAGAGAGAGACAGAGCATGAATGCGGGGAGGGTCAGAGAGAGAGGGAGACACAGAATCAAAAGCAGGCTCCAGGTTCTGAGCTGTCAGCACAGAGCCTGACGTGGGGCTCGAACTCATGGAGCGTGAGATCATGACCTAAGCTGAAGTCGGACGCTTAACCGACTGAGCCACCCAGGCGCCCCTAGGACACCAATTTTGATTGCATGGTGGGATGATTAAAATGGGATTCTGCTAACTAACTTTATTACTCCTGCACTTTTAAATACCCACCTAGAAGTTATCCCAACAGACAGAAGGGCAAATGCAAATGACCAGGCTTTGTAAACAATCCTAGGTAGGTAGGTGTTACCAGGGTGACTGTGAGGCCACACGAGTGATCTGAAAGAGCCTGGCCATTCCTATTGAGCTGGTGACTCTCTCTGTGGCCAAGAGCAGGTCACTTTACCTTTCACGGCTTTTCCTTCTCTGGGTGCACAACGAAAGGAAACATCCCATCGCTTACATTCATCCATCTCAAAAGTACATGGGTCCTTAGAACTTCTAGTCTAACCACTGCATTTGGCATTCATGAGAAGTGAAGGCCAAAGAGGCACCGCTAGTAGCTAAAACTCACAAAGCTAGTGAGTGTCAGGGTCATGACTAGAACAACACTTCCAAATTCTTAAACCAGTGCTCTCATGCCCAGGTTTAAGAGTCAAGTGCTACCAGACAGAGGTGGTGAAACACGCTATAAGTGTAGACATAAATCCTTTACAGGACAGCCTGATCATCATACGAATGCCAACAACTGGCTGACATTTGATTTCTAGTTTCTACTAAACAGATATGATAGAATATGATAACATAATATGTTAGATTTTTGATACATTTACAAGCTAGTATAGTATTTGTTCACAGTTAAATCTGCATTTTTATGCATATTATTTTCACACTGAATATTCTGAGCTCTGGTTTATTTATAGGTGGCCTGAACCAAGCACGTTTAAAATAAAGAAAATCAAGATTACCTGCAAAGAAATTCCGTTTAGAACAGCTTTAATTTTAATTAATGCCATACCAAAAAAAAAAAAAAAGATCCAATTTGCTTTAAAAATATTGAGTAAATCAATGTCTGATAATCTCTAAAATTACTTGCAGCTGGAGAATTCCTAACTGCATCTACTCACAGCTTAACAAAATTCATTTCTCCAAGATAAATCTACTCTTCTGAGAGCTGGAGAGAAGGAAAAAGATTATTCTTGGCTGGCTTGGACTTTTGTATATCTAATTACGAATTTTGTAATTCGTATGTGTAAAAGGTTAATTTTGAAAGCCCATGCCAACCCATTTTATTCAAACTGATTTCTCGCTTTGAATAAATTAACAGATTCAAAGGATCAGAAAATATAAAAATCCTGGAATAACAAATACTTCCATGAGAAGGCTATCCCACAGATAGCCTATGAATCGATCTTTCATCCAAAAAGACAAAAATCACTGAACCTCCTCTCTAGGCTGCTATGTTTACTAGGAATTTGTTTCTGTGGGAACTCTGTCAGTAAAAGTAGCAATGTCTTGTGCTGGCAGTACACCCAGTTTCATCAAGAGAATCCTGGACAGTAAGAATAGGGTCAGCTCACTGAGGGACTTAAATCTCAAAGGAAGAACTTAAGATTTCATCCTGTAAAACCACGGCATCCACCTTCCCCTCAGACTGCAAACTTGCTCAGTGTAAGAACAACGTTCCATGGTACTTAAGACCCTCATTATAAAAGTTCAATGAACATTTGTTGGATTAGAGAAGAAACAATAAATTACTAATGAATGTCAGGAGGTGTAATAAGACTTCAAGTAACTTGGCAAAAACTATGAGGGAAAGCTGGAGTTTGTTGTCAAAGTGGGAAAGAGTAGAGTATGGGAGAAAGCTTTCTAGTCAAGGTAGTATCTTGAGTTAACCTCCAAACAAAGAAGGTGGTTTGGGGATGTGGGGTGAGTTTTAGAGTTACTTCTGCTATTAAACTATCTGAATTCTGGAAAAAAAATTAACTTTTCTAGTTAAAACTTTTCTAGTTTTGCTTCATGTATAAAATGATTAGAGACAACTTTTAAAAGATTTTCAACTCTAATATGATTAAAATAGCTGATGTTCATAAAGATGTGATTGAGTTTAATAAGTAGTCCACAGATTCCTTATTTAAGGAGGAAATTACAAAATAAATATATAATGTTTATATATATAAATATATAATGTTTACTTTTGAGAAAGAGACACAGAGTGTAAGTGGGGGAAGAGCAGAGAAAGAGGGAAACACAGAACCTGAAGCAGGTTCCAGGCTCTGACCTGTCAGCACAGAGCCCAATGCAGGGCTCAAACCCACGAACCTTAAGATCAGGCCCTGAGCTGAAGTCAGATGCTTTACCAAGTGAGCCACTCAGGCACCCCTAAAGGAAATATTTTTAAGATTTTTTGTTTAAAAATTTTAACCTTTTATAACATCAGCCTTGACTGTTACCCCTTCTCCAAAAGTCATTCTTTTATCTATGTTGTGTTCCCACATCAAGCCATGCCTGTGTTTTATGACATTCCCATAAACCCCTTCTAGAAACTACATAGAGAAAAGATGCTCAAAAAGTCCTGGGAGGACACAGAAGAAAGTCCATCCAAACACGTCCTCCCAATCTTCACCTTCTTATTTCAGGAGCAACTTAAAATATTACTGCTCCGAATAGCTTTCCACGATGATGTCCAACTTAGGGACCTTTGTGTGTGCTTTGATACTGCTGTGCGCACCCCCAGCATGTCTCTTACTCACCTGTCTCGCTATTGCAATGTAAACTCCTGAGAGAAGGGGCCCAGTGGTGCCCTGGCCTACTTTCCACTCTATTACTAGTTCCTAGCACAGTAACTGGCACCCAGTAAGCATCCCAAGTGCTTTCTGAATGAAGAAGAAGATGAATGGGAAAACAGAGGCTTGGATAAATGTGTGTGGGGGGAATGCAATTCATTTCGGGCAAATTCTCTTGCCAAGGAAGTAAAAAAATGGAGCGTGTAAGGGACCTCAGAGATCATCTGGTCCAACCCCCTCATTTTCCAGAAGCCAAGGAATCTTGGCAAACTGCCCCACGAAATAGAAAAGGAAACATGCAAAAGAGTATTAGGAAAAGCAAACATTCTAATAAATGAGGATACCAGCCTACACAATCTGCGAGTAGAACTTAAATCATTTGAAAAAAAAAATTCATGGTGCTAATTTTATTTCGCCTTTATTAGTGCCTTCAGTGAGTCCACCTATTCCCTAGCCGTGTCAAGCCTACATCATACAGGCTCAATTACTTAGTATGTAGATCAGGCAAGGTTCTCCCTTGTCTCCCTCCTGCGTTTCTCCAGCCTTTCAACGCTCATTAGCACCTCCAACAGAAGGCTGAGGAAATGAAACTCCAATTTATCAATGTCAACTGTTGAACCAGCAAATTGCATCAATCCCGCCCCCACATGGAAGTGTTTGGACAATTCTGAATCAACAAGATGTTGGCAGCTGTGTTCCTATGGTTCAGTAATTGCATTGTTTCCTACTGTGCTCTACGGGTTGTGAAATGAATTTATTAAATAACCAACACAAAGGGAATGTGGTGTGGGCTAGTGGAAACAGCTCTGGGCTGGTGTTGGGATTCTGTCTTAATAGTCTCCCACTTTGACCACCAGCCTTGACAATAGTTTTTCTGGTCCTCAGGCTCCTAAAATCACTTAAGAAGGTAATTCTACCCTGGGTAGTAGAGAAATCTACGGTACCTAAAATATCCTGTGCTTTTCACTCCACATACAGATTTAACATTGATCGTATTCTCTCTATATAGGAACCTAGTATGCTTACTTTCAGCCCACATTATGGCCTTTGTGTATAAGATCCATGACACTAAATGGTATACCATGCTTGATGAATCCGTTAAGCCCAACTGGCCACTTCACACTGGAAGACAATGGTTAGGAAAGGAAATTGAGCCCAGGCACATGAAGCGTATAATGGTGGAATTTAAACACCCAATTCTATGGTCTTTGGCAAGTTTGCCAATTGGTATTTTGCCAGTTGTCTTAGGTTATTAAAACTTGTTGGTGGTTTGTAAATCTAGGCCGATAACTGGCTGTGTGACGGACTGAGAAAAGTTTTCAAATGAAGATGGAAAACTTATCTGGTATGTTATTCCAGCTACAAAGGAAGAAAAACAGATAAGCTTAATAAAATCAGCCCTTTTCAGTAACTCTTAAGCCAGCCTCTAAATCTTAGAAGGCAGGCAGGGTTTGAGAGTACAGAGAATGTCTGCAGAGGGTCACCCTGCCGAGAAGCAGGTGGAAAGTCTCCCTACCTCTCTGGTTTTTAGCTGGGCCCTAGATAGTGCAAAGTCTTTGGATTGTTGGAGTATTCTCCCTGGACAAAAAGGCTAAGGGGAGGACACATTCTCTTCAACTGGGAGTTTGACCCTGACTCGGGGTCCAAATTTTGGCCTCAACGGTCTTCCTATTCTTTCTTAAAAAGCAAATAATAGGGGCGCTTGGGTGGCTCAGTCGGTTAAGCGTCCGACTTCAGCTCAGGTCATGATCTCGCAGTCCGTGAGTTCGAGCCCCGCGTCGGGCTCTGGGCTGATGGCTTGGAGCCTGGAGCCTACTTCCGATTCTGTGTCTCCCTCTCTCTCTGCCCCTCCCCCGTTCATGCTCTCTCTCTGTCTCAAAAATAAATAAAAATGGTAAAAAAAAAATTTTAATAAAAAAAAGCAAATAATAATTAATAATTATGCTTTCTCTCAAACTAAGAAGCAGAATTTCATTTCCTCCCAATCTCCCTACCCAATTATTTTATAAACAGGGCTCAATTAAGATCCACCATCATTTACTGAGATCTACACACAGCCCAGTGGTTCTGGCCAGGTGGTAGATCATTTGCAGGCAGATTATTTACCGTAGGCTGATCATCTCCACAAGGGGGATAAGGACTGTTAAGGTTTAGGATAATGTATGTAAAGCACATGGCCCAGTGATGAATGCACTAGACAAGTCTATCACAGCCAGACTAGACACTGTATTTACCATTCTCTGATTTAAACCTCATAAAAACCCTGTGAGGTAGGAATTATGGTCATTATCTTACAGATAGAGAAGTTAAGTGGCTACTCAAGGACATGAAGTTAGAAAGGAAAAGATTTAGGAACTAAAATCAGGTCTGGCTTTACTCCAAATCCCACCTGCTTTCTGCAACAAGATGTTGGTGTGAATCTCTAGGATATTTTGTTCTTCCTGGAGTGACTGGGCAGCAATGTCCTAAAAGGCATGATTCCAGATAAATTAACTTCCTGTTTTGTCTGTTCTCCCTCTTTCCCAAAAAAAAGTGGAATGGAATATGTATATAGAGGCTTATTCCTGGAGTTTTACACTCTCGGATGCTGGCTACATACAAATTTACTCTTTTTTTCTAATTACTCTGGCCAAACTACAGGTCGACAGCCTGAAGAGCAGTGCAGTAGAGGTCAAGTTTTGAAAAGTCACCCATGATGCCACACTGAGAGCTGGGGATGAGCACTCCTGGCTTAGCTACAATGTGCTGTGGTCTAAGACAGGAGGCCAAAGTTCCAGCTCACTTCTGCCTCAGGACTGGGGGCCGAGAAACCTGTATTCTCAATTCATATCTGCTGGAGCAAGTCATTTCCTCATCTGGGACAAGTTTCCCCATCTGGAAAATGGTGGGTTTGGGCTGGCCGATATATTTCTTAAAGTTATGTTTCCTGAGGTATAACTTATAGACAATAAAATTCATCCCTCTGAAAGATACAGTTTGATGAGTTAGACAAAGGTCTACAGTTTTATAACTATAGCTACAATTAAGACACAGAAGATTTCCACCACCCCCCAAAATGTCCTCATGCCCCTTTGTAGTCAAGCCCATTCCTAAACCCCAGGCATTTCTGACCTGATTTCTGTCCTATAGTTTTGTCATTTCCTGTCTGGCACATACATGACAAAGAATGTAGCCTTCCATGGCTGTCTTTCACTTAGCCTGACACTTTTAACATTCATCCATGTCGTTGAATTCATCAAATCAATAGCTTGCTCCTCTCATGGCATCCCTTTCATGGATAGGACATTTTGTTTATCCACTCAACAGCTGACACACAGTTGGGTTGTTTCTAGTTTTTTGCTAACACGAATAAAACTTGCAAACATCTGTGTCCAGGCCTTTGTGTGGACATACTTTCCTTTTCTCTCACATAAATACTCAGGAGCGTGACAGCTGTGCTATTTGTTAAGTGTATGTGTTTATCTTTCTTATAAAGTGTCACACTGTTTTCCAAAGTGGCTGTACCATGTTTCATTCCCACCAGCCATGTTTTTAACAGGTAGCTCCAGATAATGACTGAGATTTCTATCTATGTCCCATTAATGTGTGGACTCTTCTTCTCATGAAATGCATCTCAGTGCTCGCCCACAGCACCAAGGACAGATGCCAAGTATGTATGTGAACTCAGTGTTGAGAGCCCTTCCAGCCTCAGTAGTCTATCATTCTGTTGCCTTCCCTAGACATCTTATTCTGCAATGGTGGGCACCAAGTAGCAGCTTTAGGCTGAAACCAGGTTGAGACAGACTGCAAAACTACTACTGACTAGCTATATAAGCATATCTCACAGGCTTGTCTTCCTCTTCTGCAAACTGGGGGCGATGATTACCTTCCTCTCAGGTTGTTGGAAGCTTAATGGTGTACATGCTTCGCACACAGTAAGTGCTGAGTAAACAGCAGTTTTCAGTTTCTACAGTTACAGACTGGCATGGCGGATAAGGAAGTGGTAGGTGATAAACTTGAACCCCTTCCCAAGGTCCCCGGCAACCACTAGAATGTGAAAATGGAGGCCCCTGTGTTTCATCACAAGGCTCAAGATCACTCTTACCTGTTAGGATGGTTTATTCACTCCTCTATTCATTTATAATATAGGCATGTATGTGTGATATTACATAGAGAGATGAACAAAAATGACACAGCCCCTCTCTTGCTGAGCTTACAGTCTAATATGCTCCTCTTAAATGATGTGTAGAAAGACACAAGGCAGAAAGTTTGCCATGGGCAAGAAGAAAGGCAGAGGGCCAGCATTCTAGATCACAGCAAAGTAGCTTAAAGTAGGAGCACTTAGGGGACTTCACCTCTGATTTTCATCTTGTTCAGGGAAATATATTGTGAGTCTAGAGTTTTCCTGAGTGCTAGCTGATGTGTGTGTATGTAAGAGAGAGAAGGGAGAGAGGAGAGGGGAGAGGGAGAGGCAAAAAAGGAGGATGAACAATCTACCAATGGGCATCTGAGCTCTGAATAATGCATTGACACGTTTCATTTTAAGCACTGTTTGTGTTCCATCCCACACCCCCCAACCCCCCTCGAGCTAATTACCTCGCCATTTTGAGCACCCAGCTGTTGCTGTCTGAAACCTGACCTTCACTGTGAAGAAGCTCACAGCTGCAGTGAGCTGCCTACCTAATAATTCAGGGGTTCTTATCGGCTTCATACCTCTCCTTCCCTCAACCAGCATGGTGAAACAGGCTGGTTTCCCTAGTTCCTTCTCCCCAAACCATCTGTCTCTCTGCCAAAATGAGAGGAGGTGGGCCAGAAGCAAGGGGATTATACAGGAGCCAGTCAGAATGCAGGATCTCAGGCTGCCTTAAGGCCTACTGGATCAGGGTTTGTGTTTTAACAGGAGACCCAGAAAATTTCACAGGTGCCAGAATGGGGCATAAATCCCAAAGAGTTTTCATCCATTCAATTTGAGAACCTGACCTAAGAATACGAGAGGGCCAAGCTGATCAGGCAGGACAGAGTGATATTGGAAAAGCAGTGTGGTGTGAAGGAAACAGCCAGCCCCCATGGAGCCTCCCTTCCTGATATTCGTGCCCTTGTGCACTCCCTTCGAACAGAGTCAGGTCTGTGTGGCAAACTGCATGTGTAAGAGTGACATTATGCAACTTTGGAAGTGAGGTCATAAAAGGCATTTAACATTTTCCTGCCTTGGTCCTTTGGATCACTTACTCTGGGGGAAGCTAGTCACCATGGTGTGGGCACCTGGAAGAACTTGTGGAGAGGCCCACGTGGAAATGAACTGAGGCTTCCCCCCGCCATGTCAGCACCAACTGGCCAACCAAGTGAGTGAGCCAGCCTGTAAGTGGAACCTCCAGCCCCAGTCAAGGTTGCAGATGACTGTACAACCAATGTCAAATCTGTACCTTCATGAGAGGCCCTAAGCCAGAAGACCCCAGCCAAGTCAATCCTACATGCCTGGCCCCAAGAAGCTGTGTAAGATCATCCATGTCCGATGCTGCTTTAAGCCACTAAGTTTGGGGATAATTGGTTACTCAGGCATACATAACTACAGCAAGGATAGAGAGTGGGGTCTGACACTGGGCTCCCCCAACTGGCAGTGGATTTCCTCGGTCACCTCACCCTCTCGGTGTCTCTGATGCCTCATCTGTAAAAGGAACAGCTACAGATTATCTGATCTCTGACACCTTTGAGTATAAAGTTGACACTACGATTTTATATATCACTAAGACAAAGCATCACCAAATTCACACCCGCTCGATTCTAAAATGCAGATTAATTTTAGAGATGTAGAACTGTGGGGAAACATGCATCTTAAAAAGGACAAAATACAGTGTTATACTTGCTCTGCCCGCCACGTGGACACATTAGAAGGATGGATGGTGTAACAGATGAGAAGGCGCCCGGAGGGAACTCTTGGACAGCATCCTGAAGCACCACGGCTTGAGAAAGGGAAATGACATTATGGTTCCAGACCAGCTAATTAAACTGGCTTCATCACCTCACTTGCCTCAGGCTCCTATCACAATTTATGCTCAAAATGACTGTTACAAAGCCCAACTGAGAGGAAAAAACCATCAAGGAAAACCATTTATGGCAGTGCTCCCTAAACTTGCTTGAGCATTAAGAAATCACCTCGTATATTTGTTAAATATACACCCAGGCCCCTTGCTACAGACTTTGATTCAGCAAATCTGGAGCAGGCATTGGATCTATATTTTAACAAGGGCCCCAGGCCGTTCTCAGGAACACAGGTTTTAAAACACTGAAACACAGTAATACCCATCCACTTGCTGGTATTTTTCCTTGCATTGAATCATAATAGAAAACTACAAACCTGGACTGCCTTAGCTATGTCCCCAAATAAAAAAAACAAAAACAAAAACAAAAACAAATGCCTTCAACCCAGTATAAGATTTTACTGAAGGTCAATGTAAAAAAGCTGTCTCATCAAGGAGAGTTTGCCATTGGCTGGGAAGCTTATGGAAGCTATGGAAAATACTATTCTTCAATGTTTACAGTACGAAAATCAGCATAATAAATATACTAAAGACTGTATCTCCTGACAGGCTGACCTGTTTCCTTTTTTATCAGTCAATGCAAGTTGCTAGGCAACCATTTTTCCCTTTTTTGCTTAGACTGCCAGGAATCTTTCACCTAAAATTCATGCCTCAAAACAATAACAATATTAACAATAGTTACATACCTTGATCAAAAAAATTAAACAAACAGAAAAAAAAAAAAAAACAGAACTTCTTGTGACATTTGGCTTTGTCCTGTATTGTAATGGTCATCATGTTACACTCAGGTCTTTTTTTGAGAACTTCCAGTCCTTTTGGAAGGTAGGATTTTATTTTATTTTATTTTTAAAGTTTATTTATTTAAGGGGGTGGGGGGGGGGTGGGCAGAGAGAGAGGGGGAAGATACCAACCAGGTTATATGCTGTCAGCACAGAGCCTAACACGGGGCTGGAACCCATGAACTGTGAGATCATAACCTGAGTCGAAATCAAGAGTCGGATGCTTAACCAAATGAGCCACTCAGGTGTCCCGGAAGGGAACAAATTTTAAAATCAATACTGTCAGTTTTGTTTTTTTTGTTTCTCATCACATTTAGACTAAGCAACCACAACTCAATATCCAGCAACACTTCAAGTTGCGAGGGTTTTCTCTTCTCATGCCAGTCTCTTGGCCAGCTTTTAAAACACCGCAGGAATGCTAACTGTATCCTGGCAAGGAGACTCTGTTCAAGCCAAATATTTAAGAGAATAAACAGAAAATAATTTTAGAGCATCTCTAAAAAAGTCTTCTTGTCTTTCTCTGGTGGATAACAGAATATTCTGACAATCTGACCCAACTAGGGAAGCATATAAAGCCATTAAGATCCTTCCCTACAAAAACGAAATGAAACAAAACGCCCCTAAAACCAAAATGAAAACAAAGAAAACCCTGCACTTCATTTTTAAACATCTTACTTGTGTGCCTTCAGTTTTGCAACAGAAATTCATCCTTGACCTGAACTTCCAAATATCCCACAAACAATAATTAAGTCACTCGAACCCTGCTGTGTAAAGGGCATTTTCTGACAGATGGGAAACCAAGCCAGAGCACAGGAAAAATTTGCACTCTTCCCCAGCCTCATGCAGTAAGGAGATTAGAGGCAAGGATTTCCATAACCATCCCTGGAAACTGGGGTGCACATAGAATCTCAAAAGGGCATGCCTGCATCATCAGTACTTTAGAGTACTGTGACACATTATTGTCCCAGTGAAGATGTCCAGTCTCCAAGAATCGTTTCCTACCTTGCTGACTGCCCAGGCTGACTTCCCCGTTTTCTGCTGAAAGGTCTTTTTCTCTGTGAAGTCCTCCAGACTGCCATCCTCCTCCCACCGGGGCTAATCCCACGGTCATCCGTCTTCCCGTGACACCCACAACACAACACCACAATCGGCTGTCTCCTCTGTTGGTCTCTGCTGCTGGATCCAGCTGCTTGAGGTCAATGATCCCAGTTAATTCACCTTTGAATCGCAGGGCCAATCAGATTACCCGGTACACAGTAGGTGCTTGGGCAATCTGTGTGAATGAAAGAATCTAGTTCAGGGACTCTTGGGTAACCTCAGATTCTCTCATTTATGCAAATAAGGGCATGAGGCCCAAAGAAGTGAGGTGATTTTTCCCAAAGTCACACCAGAAAAGGAAAGAGGACACACAAAAACCCAAAATCTTTCCTTGCCAACCTGTTGTTTTCCATTATGCCTCCTTCAGGTACATGCCCTTCCCTCTGTGTGACCCTGGTCTCCTGTCACCACAGCTCAGGCCTTCTGGCTTAGCCTCCCCCTCCCCCACCATTTCTCAGCCCAGAATGAGGTTCCCAGGGATGCCTTCCAGCCTGGGGCAGGCTCCTTGCTTATCTGCTCCTGCATCTCCCAGAATCATGTTCATTTCTTTTGGAAAGTGTAGCCCAACTTGCAGTTTTCCTTTCAAACGTGAAATTATTTTATGAAGGCCTATCTTTCTCACTACAATAACAGGGCATGTCTTTGTTGTTGTTGTTCACTGCTCGGTCGCTAGTGGCTAGCACAGGATGCCTCCCTAAAATATTTGTTGAATGAACAAATCATTTTGGAACTCTCTGAAAATAGGCAGTGGGTCTGTGGTGCAAATATTCTGTCTCATGAACAGCAGACATACAATAAAAGGGGCAGATCATTCTGGCACAATATTAAAAAATATCTCTATTTTTACACTCAGATAATTCACTTTATAAATAAGAAGTAGCCAGTCCTTAAACACAGATGTCCCTGTTTCAGATTCTGGGAAAAGCTGGCAGCCTTTCTCTCAGTAGGATAACGAGGGTACATGCTAGATATTTTATCATGGGAGTAAGACAAATGGGGACCACCAATATGATGCTCACAGAATTTCTTTCCCAGACAAATTGAGATGTCTGTTGAATTATGTAAACCATTGTTTTCTATCACAGGAAGAGATACCTGACAGGATTATTCTTATTTGATATACCCATGGTCTTCAAAAAATTTCTTTTAAAAAAAAATTTTTTTAACGTATATTTTTGTGAGAGAGAGAAAAAGATGAGTGGGAAGGGGCAGAGAGAGAGGCAGACACAGAATCCGAAGCAGGCTCCAGGCTCTGAGCTGTCAGCACAGAGCCCAATGCAGGGCTCGAACTCACAAGCTGTGAGATTGAGATCTGAGCATAAGTCAGACGCTCAACTGACTGAGCCACCCAGGCACCCCTAAAAAATTTCTTAAAAGTATACAACCAATGTTTGCAAATTTTATTCCACTCAACCCAGAGAAAGTGCCAGGTCACATCTCTGAATCTCAAACCACTTATGGACTCCAGAAAAGAAATGACAGCAATTGGATGTAATCTCTTAAAACATTTCAACAGTCTGTTGGTTTCTAAAAGTTTTAGACACCAAAAATTGTTTCTAGTCCTAACTCTGGCATTAAACTAAAGAGTTAAATGGATCACTTCTATTATTGTTTCTGGCTATTTTTCACCTGTTTAACTATAAAGAGAAACTCTGCCAATTTATAGATATACTACCCTTGATCCTATAACTCATGGTGAGAAAACTGCCCTCCTTTGGGAGAGCAAGAAGAAAGTGTTGAAAAAGCCCTCTCCCTCGACAAAAAGCTTTTGATTACAGAACGTCACTATTTTGGGAATGTTCTTAGCACATCCCGGTGAAGTACCATCATATCCTCTCCTCCTTGCAGCTTGGAAAAATGTCATACCACTCCTAAGTTGGGGTGTCTCAGAGGTGTTGGAGTGAGGCAACACTGAGGTCAGAAACTATGGTTATATACTCTGATTTGTCTTTGAGCAGATGTAATTGAGTTATAAATCGAGACCTAATTATAAACATAGTGCAACCCCTCTCTAGCCCTCCACTTCTTTTAATATTAAATAGGGGCATTATTTGAAGGTCTCCTTTATTGCTAGCATTCTGTGACTTTAACTTTGACTCTACTGAACTCCAGAGATAATCTCAGAACTTTTCTCTGGAAAAGTGGGGAAACGACCAGATGCCTCAAGGGGGCTGATTCTATCTGTTCTACCTCTGCTATAGATACCCAACACTGCCCCACATCTACCCCCAGCCAGTGCTTCACAATGGATCTCTAATAATTGTGAAGGTAATCTGGATGCTTGTTATGGGCTGAATTGTATTCCCCTCAATTCGCTGTTCTGAAGCTCTAACCCCCAGTATCTCCAAATGGGACTATATTTAAAGATGGGGCCTTTAAAGAAATGATTAAGTTAACATGACACCATTAGGGTGGGTCCTAATCCAATTTGTCTTGTGTCCTTATAAGAAGAGGAAGTGGGTGGGGCACCTGGGTGGCTCAGTCACTTGGGTGTCCAACTCTTAGTTTCTGCTCAGGTCATGATCTCAAGGTTGGTGAGTTCAAGCCCTACCCATATCGGGCTCTGAACTAACAGTGCCTCCTGTGTGCCCTCTCTCTCAAAAATAAATAAATAAACAGTTAAAAAAAAAAAAGAAGAAATTGGACAAAGAGACATGAGGAACTCATGTATAGAGAGGAAAGGCCATGTGAGGATACAGTGAGAAGAAAGGCATCTGCAAGACAGGGAGAGAGGTCTCAGGAGAAACTAAACCTGCTGACACCTTGATCTTGGATTCCCAGCCTCCAATACTGTGAGGAAATAAATCTGTTGTTGAAGCCACCCAGTCTGTGATATTTCATTAGAGCACCCCTAGTCAACTAATACAGTGCTGATTGATTCACTGCTTTAGATAACAACTTGGATCACAGATGTGTCTACATCTCTCCTTTGTCTAATGGGAAGACTTGAGTTCTAAAGCAGGAAAGTGACTTTTCCAAGGTCACATACTTGCGTGGTACCAGAAGAAGACTTCAGATCAAAGCTCATGGGGGATATAGGAACACTCAACACCCACCCCCAACCCCCAGACTTTTTCTCTTTATTTTTTTTTTTCAACGTTTATTTATTTTTGGGCAGAGAGAGACAGAGCATGAACGGGGGAGGGGCAGAGAGAGAGGGAGACACAGAATCTGAAACAGGCTCCAGGCTCTGAGCCATCAGCCCAGAGCCCGACGCAGGGCTCGAACTCACGGACCGCGAGATCGTGACCTGGCTGAAGTCGGACGCTTAACCGACTGCGCCACCCAGGCACCCCAGACTTTTTCTCTTTAAAAAATGCAGATCACAGGGGTGTCTGGGTGGCTGAGCATTCAACTTTGGCTCAGGTCATGTCTCGTGGTTCACAAGTTCGGGCCCTGTATCGGGGCTCTGTGCTGACAGCTCAGAGCCTGGAGCCTGCTTCAGATTCTATGTCTCCCTCTCTCTCTGCCTCTCCCCCACTTGGACACTGTCTCCCTCTCTCTCAAAAATAAAATAAAACATTAAAAAATTTTTTAAAAATGCAGATCAGGGGCGCCTGGATGGCTCAGTCGGTTGAACGTCCGACTTCAGCTGAGGTCATGATCTCGCCATTCCTGAGTTTGAGCCCTGCATTGGGCTCTGTGCAGACAGCTCAGAGCCTACAGCCTGTTTCAAATTCTATGTCTTCCTCTCTCTCTCTCTCTCTCTCTGCCCCTCCTCGACTCACGCTCTCTCTCAAAAACAAATAAAAAAACAAACAAAACAAAAAAAAATGCAGATCATACAACAAACATTGACACTTGGCAGAGACATCCAGATGGTATACATCACAGAAGTTATACCCAGTATTTAGTCACGATGTCTGAAGAACTAATTTTATTTGTTTCTTTTGTTTGTTCTTTTTTTGAGGATCACAGTCCTATTTAGGAGCTTACTAAAAATTTACCTTTCCATATGCTACATGTTGTCTGTGTGATTTACCTCCTCGGTCATTGTACACAGATCACCAAGAAACTGTAAGAATATACAGGTGCAGACTCAAGGTCCAGCTCTATCACCACCATTGTGGAAAAGCACTGTACATCACAGGACAGAGCCCCAGTCTCCTTTGTGGCACCTGGACAGTGCCCAAGGACAGTGACCTCCCAGGAGTGTCCACGTTGGATAAAGAAGTGATTTTATTTAGGATTAGAATATTTCACCGAAGAACTAAGAACACGTCTTTAAAATACGCTCTGCTTGTGCCAGAACTCTGTCAGCATCTACTGAGTGGAGTGTGGGACTAGGACTTCTTCCTTCATTTTAGAAGGCCAACAAGTGTCCCCCAGAGTGCTCTCCATAGCTATCAATTCTCCTCTGTGCTCCTTCCTTTCCCAAAAGAGCCTCCTGAGATCTGTATACATGGGGAGACACTTAAACAGAAACATGCCTAATTTTGAGACTAATACCAGGCAGTAGACTCAACATTTGCATTGGAACCTCTCTTCTCTGTTCTTGGTCCCACGCGATGCCTGAACAGACAGTCTCAAGCCCTGGTCTGATGTGGGATCCATGCCAAGCACAAAATGGAGCTTGTAGGGGGCATCGAGCTGCAGATCTGACAACAGTTTTTCATTCCAAGGCATGCTCCCCTATCACGGAAGACGTTAAGATGAGGCCCTACAAGAGAACTAAACCAAATTAAATCTTCATGATCAGAACTGAAATAAGGGGAAAGTGTTCTAGTTCACTGGTTCCCAAACAGTACTCCTTGGACAAGCTCAGGCTGTCTACATCTGAATCCTCTCAAAGGGGTTTTTGGAAATGGAAATTCCAAAACCCTGTCCTTAGAATGTTCCATTTCATGGGCCCGTGTGGGGCCTTCGATCGTGGGTTTTCAAATGATCCCCCAGTGATTATATCATTTGGAGAACACTCAAAACTGCTGTAGATTTTCTCAGAGTTGAAAGAAAACAACAGAGAAATAGCTGGTGTCTATAAATCACAGTTTGTATCATTGAGTCAGTAACATCAACGACGTGAAGCATAGGCCCGGAGCTCTTTGGGGTTCGTATCCTTTCATTTCTATATTACTTTGTGTGTTATTACATAACACAACACCCAGAACTTAAAACAAGCATTTCTTATCTTTCAGTTTCTGTAAAGTGGGAGTTTAGGCATGGTGGGGCTGGGTATTTCTAATGCAGGGTCTTTGGTGAGGCAGCTGTTAAGTAATTAACTGAAGGCTTGACTGGGGTTAAATAATCCATTTCCAAATTCTTGACCAGAGGCCTCAGTTTCTCACCACATGGGCATCTCCATAGGACATCCTAAGTGTCCTCATAACAGGGCAGCTAACTTCCCTTGGTGTGAGTGATCCAGTAGAGAGAGCAAGGAGGAAGCCATGGTGCCTTTTATATCTAGTCTCTAAAGACACACATTGTCATCTTTACTTTTTTCTACTTGTTAGAAATGGGTCACTAAGGCCAACCCACATCCAAGGAGAATAGGCTCCATCTTCTGAAGGGAATGTCAAAGATTCTGTGGGCATATTTTCAACTACCATGATTTCCAGTGTCTGTCAATGTCTGTCATATTCTGAGAATGGAATGGAAACTAGAAACACAAAAGCGTCTACGGTCTTGACCTCATGAAATATGGGAGCAGGAATGAAAGAAAGAAGCAATAATAGAACCAAAAATATATGATTCCCCTTTTATGAAGTCAAGCTAGTGAATGCGCAGTTAAGTTAGGGACAGAGGCAGGGAAGTGTACTAAATTAGAAGTCAAAAAGGCTTGGGTTCTTGGGCGATAAAAAAAGCGTTGGGTTTGAAATTCTGCTTTCCCAGTTTGAGCTAGTTACACCATTTAGTCACTGAGCTACTACTACCCTCTCTCTTTACAAAATGAACAGGACTTACTTCTTCATGGTGGTAAATGAGCGGACTTGGGGGCAGGGATGCTGTGAAGTCAAAGACAGAACCCATGCAGTACTGGGCAAATAGCTAATGGGTTTACATACTAATAACTATGATTGTCACCATGTTTGTTGTAAGTGAGGGTATACGTATCAGAGGGTAATGAGGTCAGCATGCCAGGTCGCTTAATTCCTTTTGCATATATCCTCTCTGGATTTGTGTACTTTCCCTCCAGGGGCAAAGCAACCCTTGGGTGCTAAGGAAATCCTATCAAAAGGGACACTCCTCTTCCTGCTCCAAACTGTGTTTTCTTTCTGATGTCCTGTCTTACCCGCGGCATTCCTAGGAATTATGTCTGGGTAGGCCCTGTAAAATGTACCTAAACTGACCAAAGCCACCTGACCAGGTAACTTCTCTCAAGGACTAATAATTGCTCCCCTGAAGTTTTAAATGCCCATTTATATTGGCAGGGGTGAGAGGAAGGAACTGCAAATAAATATGGACGTTTCTGGAAATATTTTGTGCTTGCAGGTATGTCTCCACATGAATATTTAAGTATTATTTGCATATAGATATAAGCGGACATGGAAACAAAATAGTGAGAGAGAATACTACCGTCATCAGAATGGGAACTTCCTCAGAGCTCCAGAGAAAAGAATTTGACTCAGAGTACAGCTGTTCAACATAATGTCAATCTGGGGCACCTCAGTGGCTCAGTTGGTTGAGCGTCCAACTTTGGCTCAGGTCATGATCTCATGGTTCACGAGTTCAAGCCCCACATCAGGCTCTCCTGTCAGCACGAACCTGCTTCAGATCCTTTGTCACACCCCCCTCTCTCTGCACCACCCCACTCGTGCTCTCTCTGTCTCTCAAAAATAAATAAACATTTGGGGCACCTGGGTGGCTCAGTCAGTTAAGTGGCAGACTTCAGCTCAAGTCATGATCTCACGGTTCACGAGTTCAAGCCCTGAGTCAGGCCTTGTGCTGACAGCTCAGAGCCTGGAGCCTGCTTCGGATTCTGTGCCTCCCTCTCTCTCTCTGTCCCTCCCCCGCTCAAGCTCTGTCTCTCTCTGTCTCAAAAATAAATAAACATTAAAAAAATTAAAAATAAATGAATAAAAATTTAAAAAAAGAGAGAGAGAATGTCAATCTATGCAGAAAACAACTTATAACCACCTCAGAGTATGAAAGCGTCTAAGAAATCTCATTCCCAATTCTTTTTCAAATCCCTTTCTCATCCTCTCCTTCTCCCCAGTGTTTTTGGACTCTTTGAAGAGATCCAAGAAATTCCACAATTTCGGGAAAATGCACTGTGGCGAGACATGTAATATTAAACCACCCTATGACCATGATGGAGAAAAAAAAATAAACAATGAAAAAATACCCATGTAGAGATAAAAAAAGAGCTTGAAAAACCAGTACTCAAAACTTTTCCAGGCCTAAGGGGTGGAGGACATACCTAAATCAAGAAAAAAAAAAAAAATGTATCTTCAGCCAGTAAGTCAAAAACCCAAAGGACCATTACTAGAATAAGTCTAAATGCCCCCTGCAGACATAAAAGATGATCATGAGAGGGAACACAAAGCTAGAGGTGTTCAAGTTTTAGAAAGCCACCTGTCGTGTTCCCCTTTTTGCAGAGAATAAAGGAAGAATGACTGAAATTAGAAACACTTGTACTCATTCCACATTTTGAAAGCCAACTATGGGGGCCAGAGTTTTGTTCAAAATGAAAAAGAAAATCAAAGCTCCTTTAATTCCACCACCATAACTCTGTGTTCGAAGGTACAGCAAGGACTTTCCTTTTCCTTTTTTTCCCTTTTTTTCTTTTCTTTCCTTCCCTTTCCTCCACCCCACCACCACACCAGGCTCCCTGTGGATGGAGTCATGGTATCTAGGACGATTTATCAGGAGATATTCCAATTTAAATTATGACTTAATCCCACAAAACCCAGAAGACCAAGAGTCTGTTCTCATTTTGTCTGAAACACATGAGCGAGGTTTTGTGATAGGCAGTGTCTTGTGTGTCTTGCAGTAGAAGGTAACAGGCGAGACTTCCTGGGATGACCACACAAGAAAAACCTGCTGAAATGTGACACTTGTACGGGCCTCTGAAGCTCCCTTGTTCGGTAGAACAGGCAGATAAATCAGGGGTTTCACTTAAACAATTGCTGAACAGATGAAAGCCCAGAATATGAGATTTCAATTGGTTGGGACAATCTCTTAGAAACTTTTCCCATCTTGGAATTGCTTTATACAAATACTTCCCTATACCGCTGGCTGCCCCCAAGTTGTTCCTCTAAATTATCACCAAAGCTGATAGACAGGATGCAGGTTGTAGCAAATATTTTACAGAAGTCATAATCGGCAAATCATGTGTAAAATGAAAAACAAAACAAAACAAAAAACACCTAAGTTTTAGATCAGAAAAGACCTGGGAATGAATTCACAAATTCTGTCATATAGTAGCTGATTGACTTAGATAACTAATACCTCTGGACCTTAGTTTCCTGCATCTGTTTTAATTAATTAGTTTTTAAAAAGCCCAACAGATTATTGTGAAGACGAACTAAGCAGCTCTGTGAAAAGCACTTTGAATGAAGTATGGGAGCAACAGCAGTGAATGAGACCAGTCTCTGATCTCTAATCATCCCTGGGACTAGCTAGAAAAACAACATATACATGCAAAAAGACAGGGCAGGGGTGGTAACCAAAACCCAATGTGGTCCCCAATGACCTCACTTTCTGTTAGTCACATCTTCGAGTGGTCTTCTTCCACAATGTACCATGGTTGGTCAATGGGCCCAACAGAAGTGATGGGTTTTACTTCCAGGATTAGGTTACAAAAGGCACTGCAGCTGCCATCTTTGTTTGTCTTTCTGATCACTCACTTTGGATAAGCCAGCTGCTGTGTCATTGAGCAGTCCTATGGAGAGGACTGAATAGAGAAGATCTGGGGTCTCTTGCCAAAAGCCCCATGAGTGAGCCTAGAAGTGGATCCTCCACCCCAGTCAAAACTTCAGATGGCTGCAGTTCTGACTGACAGCCAGACTACAACCTCAGGAAAAATCCTGAACCACAACCACCCACCTAAGTCACTTACGGATTCTTGACCTTCAGAAACTGTGGGAGACAATATATGTTTGTTGTTTTACATTGTACAGTAATCTGTTACATGGCACTAAATAACCAATACATTCGGCCACACTAAGAGCTGCAAGGTTTGGTAGAAGAAATCCCTGAAACCTGGGAGTTCTTAGTCACACAAGCAGGTTTTGAAGGGAGGATGAGTTTGTGAAGGGTGGGGGACTCCATACTGCAGACATTAATAATGCAGACACAGGGGCAGGGAAGTGTCAGCCAAGGGTTTTCTTCTGACTCGGGCAATAGAGTAAGGGTCCTTGAGCAAGAGGGTGACTAGGCAGTAACCAGGATTGGGAGATTTGATTGGTGGGCACAGACAACATAAACCCAGAAATTCACACAGGAGCCTTTTGTAATGATCCAGAGGAGGAAATAAAAAGCAGAACCAGAGAGCAGCTGAGGTAGGAATGGAGAACAAGAGGGATGTCGTGAACACAGTTCAGCATGTCAACCCTGGCCTCTCACAGCCGCCTGCCAGAGACCAAGGTTTCTGAATACTCACTCGTCCATTTAATCTGTGTGCATATTTAGTCACGTGCCTGAGGACAAAGCTACCACGGGACACATAGTTCAGTCAAGGCGCCACCATTCATGTATATAACATGCTGTTCTGGTATACAATACATTGCCTACAAAATTAATGCCATAAATATTGTAGACATTATAGACACAGAATTAGAGTAAATGGGTAAGATCTGTTTTCCCTTAAATCACCTCAACCTCAAGAACTGACTCCAAATGACACTGTTATCTTTAATAAAGTCAAATACTAATAAAAGAGGACCCACTGTTGGAGTGATCCACAGGCCTTTCAAAAACAATCCTTCACAACAGTGGCAGGTCTGAGGAGGAAAGCACGGAGAAATGATATTGGTTTTATCAATCTTGTCCGGTCATCCTATGTAACAGGAGAAAAATCATCAAAATGCCAAAGGAGATTCAAAGCACATTTAGATTGTGGGATATCTGGGATCTCAGGGAAGTGGATGCCATCCAATTACTCAGAGGTTTTCGAAGCTGCCGCCCACGTTGGGTGCATTTAGGGCCATTCTAGTGAAATGGACAAAAGGGCCCTACTCTATGGCAGATGGTCCTCAATTAACAGTCTTAAGGGACTGGAGGAAAGGAAGCCACATGCCACTGGGGTGAAAAAAGCACACCCAGATGCACAAGGCTAGTGCCCACCTGGTTTAGTGCAAGTCCGACAGAGGATCAGTGGGCTCACACTCATTTCATTGCTAGGGAAACTGAGGCTGCTCTGGCCCAGGTCACACAGACTGGAGAGTAGATCAGGACTAGCATCCTGGTTTCTTGAACTCCAAGCCCAGCAGTCTTTCTGTTTCACGTGATCCCACAGTGGAAAGGAGGAAGATAAAGAAACAGTCTTCCAAAGAGTCTCCGATGAATGAACTGTGCTCAGAGATTTACTGATCCCATGCAGAAACAAAACCTGAGCCCTTTAACTCAGCAAATGTCAAGCATCTTCTACACAACCAGCAGTCTGCACAGTCCTGTGAGATAAGGATTGGTATGTGAGCTGAGGGAAGCAAGGATTGGGGCAGTCTAGCAGAGACAGAAAGTGGTCACAGCCGACTAACCAAAGGCTGACTATTGGGGGGAAGGGGGAACAGACCTAATGGAACAGGTGACATTCAAAGGCCAATTAGTGTCCTGATAGGGAGGCAGTGGCAAAGGCCATTCACAGAGCCTGGAAGACTGGCTCTGTGGTGGCCTGAGAGGGAGATTCCCGGGAGACCAGGTGCAAAGGGAGGCTCAAGCCAAGTTGAAGACGTTTGGGATTCCAAAAGAAATTTGAACCTTACCTTACAGATGGTGGGGAAACATGTATGCTTTTACTAAGGGAGTAACATGATTCAACCCTGGCCAAAAAAGTGGCTCAACCAGCCACTTCTGGAGCTTGCCAGAGGCTTGCCCGCCACTAAGTCAGCCCTTTTGGTGGAACTACAAAAGACAAACACGAAAGCAAGCTCCTTCCTGTCTGAAAGCAAGCTCTTTCCTGTCTCCGGTATGTTGCAGCAGAACGCTGATCAGGCTTCCCATGAGGCAAGGTGCTAAGAACCCAGCCTCAGTAGCCTGTGCTTCTCCTCCACCTGCTATGATGACCCAGGACTGTCACCACAGTCCAGGGGCCAGCTCTGCAACCGCATACCGTGCTGGCACTACAGAGATGCACCCTTCTCGGTTCAAAAGCAATCGAGGTAGGGACATTTGCTCATGAAAATTGGACTAGTTAAATTCACAGAAATATAAACATATCTCTGTTTGGGTGACACTAAAATCTGTCAGAGGAAGTGTGTACATCATGCACATATAAACCAGAGCTGGTGAGGGATGAAAGTGCTCTGGACATTGAAACAGAACACCATGGGGGCGCCTGGGTGTCTCAGTTGGTTGAGCGTCCGACTTCGGCTCAGGTCATGATCTCGCGGTTCGTGAGTTCAAGCCCCGCGTCGGGCTCTGTGCTGACAGCTCAGAGCCTGGACCCTGTTTCAGATTCTGTCTCTCTCTCTCTCTCTGACCCTCCCCCATTCATGCTCTGTCTCTCTCTGTCTCAAAAATAAAAATAAATGTTAAAAAAAAAAAAAAGAAACAGAACACCTGTATTCCCATCCCGGCTCTGTCACTTAGCAGCTATTTTGCTTTCCTGAGCCTTGGTTCTCCCATCAGTAAAAGAGAAGTAAATACCACCCTCCTTGTCCACTGGTCAAGAAGACTATGGGAGAGAGGTGCCTACACAGTCCCCAGCCCAGGCTTGCCAGCAGCCACGGATGGCACCTTTCCAAGCATATCCTGGAACTTGCCTGCCATGTGTAGACTGAGTCCAAACCACCCGACTTGGGCCAGAGCACCTTGCTCTCCTGACTCCTTACAAACTGTGCTCACTTCATCTACTGATTATGAAACATGCTCTTCTGGACCAGAGCTGGATATCCACTCAATTCTGTTCCTTCTATGTCTGCCTCCCTTGGCCAGAACCCTACACCAAAACCACCTGAATGGCTTCCTCCCCCCACCCAGCCAGGCCTTCTCGCTTACCTCATTCCTGCCTCTGTGGTAATCCGGCCTGGATACACAATGCCCATGAATGTTCAAGTTTATTTTTATTTTACTTTCAGCCTTTTAGGAGGGAATGAGTTTAGACAGTTCGTCTCCCTGCAGCACTCCATACCTTCCCCTCTCCTTCCTTTTCACAAACTGACAGATGGGTAAATTAGCAGATGATGCCACATAGCTATCGTGATGCCAAAGCTCTAGATGCAATCCCCAAACACAGGTGAGGGAGGTAAACAACATGGCACCACCCACCTCTGTTTACAAGCAGATCTCTGCCTTCCCCCCACCCCCATCATTTCTCCCCTCTGGCAAATGGAGCCAACAAAACCCAGTGAGCGAGATCAGGTGGAGTCCGAGGATACCCCTACTCTGTGCTCCCAATTTCCAACAGGTTGGGAACTCCAGAGGGAGATGAGACGCGTCAAAACCCTTCCCCCCAACAGGACCCCTTCCCCACATTAACTCCCATGGCCAATCCCAGCCTGTTCCTTCACAAGGACACCATTCTTACCCACCACATTTTGCCTGAAAAAGAGAAAGCTGAATAAGCAAAGAGCCTCTCTTTGATCTGTAGGAGAAAGTCCACTTCTAAGCCTCCCCTCTATCAACCAGGCAGCTGGCAGCCTCTCTCCTTATTTCCTCCAACGGAATGCCAACAAGACGAAAGCTCTGGCCAGTCAGTTCCCACTTGGAACTTTTACAATTGGTGATTAACAGCCTCTTAAATAAGAATGATCCTCTACTCACTATAGACTTGGCTGCTAAGTAAATCTGATTCAAAATTAAAAGAAACACATGTATTCATTGTCCCATTTTCTTGGGAAGCTCGAAGTTGCAGACTAAGTGATGAAGAAGCATAAAGAATTGTGGCAGAAGGATCATAGGGTGACCAGCACACATTCTTCAAATGACATAATTTACTGAGTAAGGTTTTCTCCTTTTGTATTTATGAGCCAAGGAAAAAGAAACTGCAACCACTTTCATCAGTTACGAATCACAGGAAGAACAATGCACCATCCCTAACTCAGGCAAATGGTCTTGGCATCCAAAAAGACTCTCTTGTCCCAGTACGGAGTCACTGGTGATCTTTGTGGTAGAGCCCATCTTGCATCAATAATCACGACTGCCATTTGCAGCACACTTCCTCTCCATCCCCTGCCTTGGTGGGCATCCACATCTATGCTCCAGTCATAATAAATTTCTACCACAGGACAGGAGGGTGGCAAAGGTGAGGAAATTCTAGGCCTCCTTAGTCCATAATTCATATCTCAGCTGTTAATGTTTCTTCACCCTGCCAGGTTGATAATCTCTGCCATCCACTCCCCCCACCATCCCCGCCCCCCAAGCACTGTGAAGGCCTCACTGGAAGGACGTGTCAAATTTCACTCTGGTCACTCCCTTTGCCCTCCACCAGAGGCTTCAAACAAGTAGTACACAAGAGTCCACATCCGCATTATAGTCTAAAATAATGCCTTTAGCCAAATCATTATAAAGATCTCATTGAATACCCAACCTTCTCAACTGTCTGAATTATACCGTAATCATAGCCATCACCTAATTCTATCAGTTATGTTATAAAACTTATAGCATATCTTAGTATTTCATAAGTCTTTCTCCCATGCACATTTGATATGCATATAACCACTGTAATAGAAGCAATAGTAAAGACATTAAAAAACAGTATTTATTAAGTACTTACTAGATGCCAGGCTTAGAGCACTTCATACATATTATTTCAGTAGATTTTCCTAATAATCCTATGGCGTAGGCTGTTTTGGCATTTTGTTTTATTATTTTTTTAATGTTTATTTATTTTTGAGAGGGACAGAGTGACAGTGAATGGGGGAGGGACAGAGAGAGAGGGAGACAGAGAATCCGAAGCAGGCTCCAGGCTCTGAGCTGTCAGCAAATGACACAAACCGCGAGATCATAACCTGAGCTGAAGTCAGACACTCAACCAATTGAGCCACTCGGACACCCCGGTTTTGTTTTATTTTTATATCTAATTACCTGGTACAGTTCTCCTTCTTTCTCATCCTCCCTCTGCCACCCCCACCCCCACCACACCACAACCACATGCTCGGGTCAATGTGCTCACGTGCATAGAGACAAATCCACACCACTGATCCCCCTCCTCATCCACCCACAGTATTACCCCTGATAGAACTCAGAGATTTGGAACCCCAGACAAATCTCTTTTGATTGGAAACACACCAAAAATACCCTGAACAAAGAGGTCATGCAGTTTCATTTAAAACCGGAGAAATAGCCATCATTTGACCAAGCTGCATTCAGGACACTGCTGGAAAGGGATCCCTAAGATAACAAAGTCAGGGACCATCTATCACTTCTGCTCCACATATCATAACCTTTAAGTCTGTGGTCTTCTTGGGACTTAACCATGTTTACTTTTCTATCACACCTGCAGCAAGATGTAAGAGTGTGGCACAAGCCCAGACAGGTGTATGCATGGGCACCTTGACTCCTGCAAACATTTTTATTAAATGCCAATGGGTTTTTCTCAATGTAAATTTATTTCAGATCCCCCAGATTATCTGGTTTCTGGGTTCCCTGAACCCTTTTATTTGGAGGTAGCAATTACAGCCCAGTTGGAGAAGACTAACCACCACATGGAGACAGACACTCTGGAAATACCCTGAAAGGAGCCACTCCTGAGTCTTTATGGTCTCAGAGTCACAGAGCTGGAAGATAATCACATAGTTATTTGTCAAAACAAGATCCAGCTGATCGAGTCTCTGAGCACCAACACTACTTTTCCTGATTAAGTGTTGAAAATAAAGTCATAATCAGGTAAGGTCATAGGTTCTCCATTTAATCACTGAGAGATTAAGAAACATATGATCCGTCAGGAAAAAATCTTTTGGGATCTGCTTAACAAACATGACCTTGCTCCTTCCCTGGAGATAACCAGACAGTAAAAAGAACATGGGCTTTTGAGTAGATTAGAACTAGGTCCCATTCTTGGCTCTGTCACTAACTCTCAGTTAGGGATCTTGGGACTGGTGTCACTCAAAGGCTAACTTTCCTCATTATAAAAATAGGAATGAGATCAACTTGCCTAAAGAGTTGGATTCAACAAGAAAGTATGGGATAGGATAGTTCTTGATTCACAGCAGCTACTTTACCTTCCTTCATTTTTAGGTTACAACAGTGGAACACCCTTCTTCACAAAGCCCCAAAGCCAACGTTCTTGTAGGAAAAACAACTCCCAGCTCAAAACAGCACATCAGGTGCCTATCACAGTTTGCTTTACAAACTCAATAACCTTAGCTGACAATTTCCTTTAACTACAATATCCTAAAGCTGTGTGCAGAGCACCTTCCCCAGAGAACCAGAGATGGAAATGATAATTTGGATGCTATCTGAAAAGTATTAACGGTTGGATTCACTTTACATTGGGATGAATTATTCTAGCCAATAAAGGCAGGTAAAATTGACACAAATGAAAGCCCCATCCACAAAATTCAAATAGGAACTCAGTCTGGGCTTAGCTTCAAAGCCCTGAGCACTCTCAAAAATAAAATATGACCAGCCAAAGTAGATTTACGTCTCCAGCTGTAACATGGACATCAGCGGCAGCTTGTTTACATTTATCGGCCAAGAAATGCTCTTCCATCTGGTCGCATACCCAGCATTACACACATATTTCAAAGCTATTCAAATATTTCCTGTGTGAAAACAGAGAGGTTATTTCATGGAGACGAATTTGGAAGAAGCCGAGTGCCAAATATGCCGTAAAGATCCTGCTTAACCCACAGAAACTGACATTTTCCTTTCAGTCTGCCAGTTACATGCCTACTCCGCTTTTTAATTCATTCGCCCGCCTCTACAAACATTTGCATTGACATTTTGCCAAGGAACTAGCCCACACATCAGTAATGGGGAGGGGAGAAGGGAGTACAACACACGTAGCATGAACTTCAAACACCAGAGGCATCTTTGAAGACTTCTGGCCCAGAGAAGGCCCCACATCAAGCCAGAGAAAATAAGTGGCATATGTACTTTTATACAACACTATTGTATACTTATGCTGTAAGAGGGGGTCCATTCACAGACTACTGACTGACCTACTTCCTCCTCCAAATGGAATAAGTTGGGATTGCATTAGAGACCCAGTCTTTTGCAGACTATAAGTACCCCCTTTGAATTCATACTTCTAACGTGAAGAAAACCTTCTGAGATGGAATAAATCAACCTACAGAAGATTGATAACACATTAGCATCCAGATGCTATGTGCTATATACATACATCTGTGTTTCTTATAGTCTATGCTGAAAGTAGGTAAATGATTCAGTACTGATTACTAAGTCTTCCTATAGCAAACAAAATCCAAAGCCTGGTCATGTATAGTCAGCAGCAAAAAAACACATCCACCAGGACCACGGCATGGCAAAGCTTTGGCTGTAGAAGGTATTCCCTTCCCCATGAGGCTCTGATTGACCACAGACAAGTAAAGAAATGTATTTGGAGGGTCCCTGAGGGTCTAACAGAGGACTCCAGAACTCCCCATGTTCCGGATCTATTACATGCATGCTTTTTAATTTTTTGAGTCATCTGTCTACTCAAAGCAGTGCACTTAGCATACTACAGGTTCAGTATCATGGTAAGAGTCTCAATGCTGCAGCCAGAGGGAAGATTTTAAAGCTTATGTCCCAATGTGTCACTCCTCTGTTCAGTCCTAAAAGGCTGTCGTTCCATTCAGAGGAAAAGCCAGGGTTGTCCCAATGGTGGAGGGGTGAGAAGTCTCTCTCCCATCCCACTATTTCCCATCCATGCTCACACTTGCTACACACACCTCCCCACTATTCCGTGAGCATATTCAAATTCTGCCCTGGGAGGAAGACCCTTCCCCTGATGTTCCTGTAGCTCATCTTTAACCACCTACAAATTTTTGCTTCAACATCTCCTTATTCTACTTAACATTCCAACCTCCTTCCATTCCCTTGACTCTGCTCTGCTTTTCCTTTTAATGATGTTCACTGTACTAAATAAAAACAAAATGATAATGTTATCATCATGCCAATCATATATTGTCTGCTTCCCCCCAATAGAATATCTAAATTCCAAGAGAGCAGGAGTCCTTATCCATTTTGTTCAATGGTGTGTGTCTCAGGTGCCTAGAATCCTTCTGGGCACACGACAGGGCCTCAAATATTTATTGAATGAGTAACTGAACTGCCAGAGACAGACGTATTCTATCACAGAACAACTCCCAGGGGCTCTACTAAAGCAAAGACTAGGCCTAGAGAATACCACGTCCCAGGACATTCACTCTGTGATGCCATCAGAAAGGACCTGGATGGCATCCCCCCAGCCAGTTGCTGGACAGAAGCTCAAGCAGAGTAACTGAAACATGGATAGACTTGGGCAAGACCTACACCGCCCAAAACGCAAGTATGGCATCACTCACTGCATGTTTCCATGCCCACCAAGGCACCTCACTGCATGGACTCTTCAAGTTGAGGTTTCAGGCTCTCAAATCTGGCACCCACCCATGGTATCTCTCACTCATTCCATCACTTATCACACATGTGAGAAGCTGGATATGGCCCTTTGCCCTGCATGTACTCCTCTCTACATTCCAGCAAAAAAAAAAAAAAAGCTGCTTGCTCTCAAGTTCCTGCCTGCCCAGCCCCACCCAGGTGCACGTACAGTCTGTAAACTTCTGGCATCAGGCTCAGCCCCATCCACTGCCTAAGTCAGCCCAGACCAAACCTGGCAGTGAATGGGAGCCCCACCCCCACCTCCATGTGGCCTGATCACTTGTGCTGGCCTGAATCCACTGAGTCCCATAACCCAAAGGGCATGGAAGAATGGTTCAGAGTGTAACACACTTTCTGTCTGCCACACCAAACCACAGGCCAGTGCCAACTCTGAGCTACTGACCCCCACAGTAATTTAAGACCTGGGTAAACCTTCTCCTTGTTTATGATAATTTAAAATATGTCTTATATCCTCTGACTTGCAAGGTGGGAGTGGAAGGGTGGGTTATGGGGTGGTTAAGAGCACAAGACGGCAGTTACACCAAGCTTGCTCTGCCGAGTGTTAGCTGTGTGACCTATCTATGCCTCCTTCCTTTGGTATAAAGTGGTGATTATAAGTATATTTACCAAGTTGGTTTAATATGAAGACAAATGAATTTAAAACGATACAGTTCATGGAACAATGAGTACAGAAAACATCCAAAGATATTGGTCAAGATACTTTTCCCATAAAAAAAATGTGATTAGGGGCGCCTGGGTGGCGCAGTCGGTTAAGCGTCCGACTTCAGCCAGGTCACGATCTCGCGGTCCGGGAGTTCGAGCCCCGCGTCAGGCTCTGGGCTGATGGCTCAGAGCCTGGAGCCTGTTTCCGATTCTGTGTCTCCCTCTCTCTCTGCCCCTCCCCCGTTCATGCTCTGTCTCTCTCTGTCCCAAAAATAAATAAACGTTGAAAAAAAAATTTTTTTAAAAAATAAAATAAAAAAAAATGTGATTATACACACAATGGAATATTATTTCACTACAAAAAAGGAATGAAGTATTATTACAGCGTACAACATGGTTGAACTTTGAAACCATTACGCTAAGTGAAAGAAGCCAGACACAAAAGGCTGTGTATTACATAATTCTGTTTATATGGAATGTCCAGAATGTCTAGAAGAGGCGAATCCACAGATCCAGAAAGTAGATTGGTGAATGGCAGGGGCTGTTGGGAAGGAGGAATGGAAAGTGACTGCTAATGGGTATGGGCTTTGTTCCCGTGTGGTGAAAATGTTCTGGAATTAGATTGTGGCGATCGCTACACAGCTTTGTCAATGTACCAAAACCACGAAATTGCACACTTGAAAAAAAAAAAAGTATCATTCCCCTTTTTTCCCCTCCAGAGCCACTTCCAGGACAGTGTCCAAGTCTTATCACTGTATCCCCTAAAGTCTCCAACAAGAAGACAAGCTCAATGTCAAAGAAACTAAGGAACCAACGACAAACTGTGGAGCCAGAATTTTCAAGGAAATATCAACAAAGACTAGAAGAGCCTAGCAGCCGTGAGGAATGATTGGCCAGCTTGGGTAAAGAGTTGTCCCCCCAGGCATTTGGAGCAGTGCCAGCACACGCTCCCCGTCACTGCAGCTGAGGGTCAAAGGCAGGTTCTGCCAACAGGGAAATGATCAAGCAGCAGAACTTGGGACAAAGCAGTTCAGGAGGAGAGAGTGGGGGAGGGGAGCCTGTCTCAGCCTCTCAGTGAGGTGCATAACCAGAGATGGCAATCAGGATGCACAGCGCCGGCTCCAACACATGGCACTATTTATACAGTCTCTCTTTAATCTGTGTAATGGCCACAAAAATAAATGATCTAGAAAGGAGGCTTGCTTGTAAAAGGAGAGAGAATACCATAGGAAACAAATAGCTCCATATTTCAAAGCCACTGTTTCTTTTTGCCTGAGCTGGCAGTAAAGAATTCTTAAGTATTTTTTAGCACTCAGCGGAACCATCCTCACAACCTGTTCCATATACATCTCCTAAGGTCATTTTCTTAGGAATTATTAAAGAAGGGAAAAAAGAGAAGAAGGATCACTTCAAATAAGAAGAAATAGTCTCTTCATTTTCTGATGGGGAGGAAAAAAGAAGTGTTCTTCCGTGCATTTCCTAGAATCCAAAGGCTGTAAACATAGGAAATTGAAAACAATCGGAACAAAAGAAAATGTCTCAGTCTGGCTGCCATAATCGGGAGATGGATAAAGAAACAGGTGAAGCCCAGTTATCTGGCAAATCCTCAAACTGTGCCTTGGAATTTTCAGAATGAAGTCCTCACCACAGATTGTCTGCTCAGTCACTCCAGGTCACTTTAATCAAGATGCCTCTTATTCTCTGCCTGTGGCACTCTTAACTACATTTCCAAATGACCCTGGGTTTGCCTGCTTCTACATTCACGACCACCCGGAAATCCAGATCCTTAAAAGTGCTTTTCAACCATCTCATCACCTCTGATTTCTCTCAGCTACTTTTCTTCCCCATTATCATTGCCCTGAGTCAGGCCCTCATCATCTCTCTCCTTCTGAGACCATTTTAATTGCCTCTGACACAGTTCAGTATATTGACTCTGCTTCATCCTCCACATGACCTCACATTATGAATGAATGAATGAATGAGTCCTAAGTTCCTTAGCCTGGACTTTAAGACCCATCATCCCACCAGCCGCATCAGTCTTCCATGCTCTTCTTCCAGTTCAGGCCATTTCACTCCATTGCCCCTACGCCATTCTGCAATCACTCTAGTCCGTGAGGACCCTGTGGGAACATGACGCTTCTTTCTTTCCAGGGCACTTCTGTGACAACTAGATTTTTACACTGAGGGAGCATTTAATGCAATGTGACTTTTACCATTTGACGCTCACCAAATTACAGTTCGTCACAAATGTAACCATGTCCTGTCAACAATGCCTTATTGAGTACCTACGATGGACCAAAATAGAGGTTATGACCAGAGTGTCGGGATTTACAACCCAGATGTCACTCGATAAGTGCATACCCAACATGTAAATGAAGAAATGGCTCCAATAGAAAAACAATGCCTGCAAATATTGATTCTGCACTATGCTAAATACTTCACATTCATTTCTGTGTTCTTTTTAAATTAAATCCTCTAATGACTGAGGTAGGTACTATCATCTCCATAGTACAAGCAAGGTTCTAGGAACACAGAGTAAAAACACAGCAGGGCCAAGACTCTATGCTAGGTCTGTTGACCTCAGAACCCACTCCTTTGAACATCAGCCTCCTCTCTTCCCCCTTCTCCTACCTTTTTTCACTTCATGGATGGACAGTGGAGATGGGGAGAAGATGAATAGCACAAAAAAAGAAGCACCAGAGATCTACATCTCATAATGTCCCACCACATCTTATTAGAAGTCAAGTTGGAATATCCTCCTTGAGCATAGACTCTAACACTAGCCCTGGAGACTCCACGCTTGGGGTTAAAACCCACCTCCCGCCCTTTTCGACTGTTTGAGCCTGGCCAGATGCTGCTACACTCTGAGCTTCAGTTTCCTCACAGGTTAACGAGACTCACAATGTCTACCCCACAGGAAAAATGAGGACCCAGAGGAATCCAGACTTTAAACACCATAAGGAAAGAGACCCAGATTATCCTGCCCACAGCTCTACCCCAGCACCTGGTGTGGAGTCTGGCATGTTTTGTGAAGTCTGGATCATGCCTTTCTGGGTGTTTCTCTTATTCACTGATAACGTACTGCCTTCTTGAGAGCTAAGTGTAGGAACAGACTTAAAAAGGAAAAATTTACAGGCTCCTGGGTGGCTGAGTCGGTTAAGCGTCCAGCTTCAGCTCAGGTCATGATCTCGCGGTTCACGGGTTTGAGTCCCACATCGGGCTCTGTGCTGACGGCTCAGAGCCTGGAGCCTGCTTCAGATTCTGTGTCTCCCTCTCTCTCTGCCCCTCCCCCTCTCTCTCACACACACACTCTCTCTCTCTCAAAAATAAATATCTAAAAAATTAAAAATAAAGGAAACATTTTAATAATGATGATGGCATCATTATTCTCATCATCATTAACACCATCCTAAATAAAGCATAAAGAAAAATACTAAGCCAAAAAAAAAATTTTAAGAATCCTAAGTTGCCAGACAAGAGAAATAAATACGTGCATTTCCCATGACTGCATGTTTTTCACAGTGGGAGGGATTTAAAGGGAGAAGAGACAGGCAAAAAGAAGTACGAATAAATAGATTAAGAAACCTAACTGATCTCCAAAACGTGTAATCAAAAAGAACAGGCCTTGGAATATAAATTGAAAGATCTGCTCACAGAGAGCCAATTGAAGGCCCAAATTGAACAGCCTCAGCAATTTGTGGGAGAAGAGATATTGTGAAATGGCATAATGTAGGAACAAAGAACAAAGCATTTTTATCTGGCTCCCAAACAATTAAATGCACCTGCCAATTCCATGTGGAAGACGGGCTTTAAAGAACTGCAGGGGAGTCGCGGGAGCACTCAAAGTCAGTCGGAATTCATTAGATGCCAGAGGAGAAGCAGCTACAGATTTCCGAACAGGCGTCTCCAACCCAGGCCAGAAGGAGCCGAAGGGAGTCCAGAGCTGCTGAAGACCCAAAGGGAAACCACTCTTTCATTATCCATCCAAAGTGCACATTGTGCCAGCTCTGGGCAAGCTTCTCTTCCCAGAGGCATTACCAGTCCACAAGTACATGATCCCCATGGGAATTAGAGAAACGGAGGCTAAAGAGGAAGAAACCGTGGTTGCAGGTTGAGAAGACATGTGATCAATCCTTTACCCTGCCTCCTGTGCAGGCAGAGGAGGAAAATTCCTCCCTCTGAGACCATTTCCTCATCTGTGACATGGGAGAAGAGTGGGAATGCATTACACCAGGAACTCGGTTCCTAAATCAACAGGTAAGGCAAAAATCACATATGTTACAAGCAGCCCTGGAAATCCCTAAAGTCATCTGAAAGGTACGGTCCCTATGGTTTAATGCATAAACCATAAAAGGCACATGGATCTGTATCCAAAGGAGAGAACAGACCTATGTCTCCATCCCCATCACCTTCCCCTCAGGACACTGCCTCATGGTGGGACTCCAGACTCCAGGCCACCAGCACCATTGAAACTGATTACTCCTGGGTGTACTCGCTTGCTCGCTCGCTCTCTCTCTCTCTCTGCCAAGTCATATTATTGCATTTTGATCACTTAAAAGGCATAAAATACAGCTTCACATTATAAGTCCTGCCTCAATCATAGGGATGTACGAAGATCAATAGACTCACACAGATGTGAAACACCATGTAGACAACAAAGTGCTTAATAATGTCATTGTTTTTTAAATGCTTATTTATTTTTGAGACAGAGAGAGAGAGAGAGAGAGGAAAGGGGAGGGGGAGGGGAACAAAGGATCCGAAGCAGGCTCTGTGCTGATAGCAGAGAGCCCAGTGCGGGGCTCAAACTCATGAACCCTGAGATCATGACCTGAGCCAAAGTCGGACACCTAACCGACTGAGTCACCCAGGTGCGCCCCCTGCCCCAGATAATATTATTCATCCAACATGTTGTGAACTTGTAGAGGACTCATGGGAAAAGTATTTCTAGTGTCTATCACAGGGTCTATCAGACTTTCCAGGCACCCAGTGGACAGATAGATAGTCAAAGCTATGAATTAACCAACAGAACCTGCTACTGCAACTTATAAAGGGGAGAAGGTATGCTCCCAGGCTTGTCCCGTGGGTGCTCACAATCTTCCTGGAGAGGATACACTCTTAGGACACACAACACTGAAGAAAATACACCTGTAGGTGCTCCCTACACCTGTAGGGAGCATACCTGCAAGGAGCGGACCGCACCACAAGCAGTGGAGCAGTGTGCGAGCTGGCATCCTCAGCAAAAGGATCCTGCACACAATGTGACCTGAACTAGAACTTCATAACGTGAAGTGGGGGGACTTTGGAACTAGGAGAGCACTAAGGAGTCAGATATTCAACTCCTTTATTTCAAGGTTGAGAAAACTAAGCCTTTGGTAGGGGCCCTGGGTGCCGGGCTTACAGAGTAATGGTAGCACCGTCACTAAAGACCATGGACCCAGAGGGACTCCTGACCCATCCTTGAGCAACATGGCCCAATGGGGTGCCTGGGTGGTTCATTTGGTTGAGTGTCTGACTTCGGTCTCACGGTCCATGGGTTCAAGCCCTGCGTTGGGCTCTGTGCTGACAGCTCAGAGCCTGGAGCCTGCTTTGGATTCTGTGTTTCTCTCTGTCTTTGCCCCGCCTTCACTTGCACTCTGTGTCTCTCTCTCTCTCTCTCAAAAATAAATTAATATTTAAAATAATTTTTTAAAAAATATGGCACAATACAGAATACACAATGCTTCACTTCACTAGGAATGGCAGTAAGACAAGCCTAGTCAACAGTGAAGGCCCCAAAATCATTTAATAAACACCATAAGACAAAATGCTAGGCAGCATGGCAAGTGTGTGCATGGCCTCCTTTCTCTCCCACACCACCTCCCACCGAGTTCCCATCCACATCAGAGCTAAGAGGGTGCCGGAGGAAGGCAGAAGGAGGGCAGTCAGAGGACGAAGACAACACTTATGTCTTCAAATCCTAATTCAAATACGACCGAGTCAGTAAGGCCTCCCTCCTAGACCATTCTACTTAAAATGACCACCCCTCCCATGCCCACCTTACCATCTGACATCATATATATATATCTATATATATATATCTATCTATACACACACACACACACACACACACACACACACACACATTCTCTCTCCTTCTCCCTCTCCCCAGGTAGAATGGAAAGGCCATGGACAGCAATCTTTTTGTTTTCTTCAGTGCTTCATCCATAGCACCAAGCACAGAGCATAGCACATATTAGATACTCAATAAAGTGTTTATTGAGAGTAATGAATAAATCAATGAGTAAATACAGAAATCAGAGAAGGCTTTATGAAGCAGACAACACTGATCTCATGCTTAAATAATGGATGGTATTCAGAAAAAACAGACACTGATGTGAAGTGGGGACCAGGATAGATGTCACAGGTGGAAGGAACAACGTAACACCAGTGAGGGGCTCCTTTGTCTGAAATGCAAGATGTATAAAGAAAACTAAAACAGAGATTATCCAGACTGGAGCCCCAAGCATCTGGTAAAATGTATGCAGATAATTCTGCATAAATAAGGGTAGAAGGGTACCACCCAATCTTAGGAAGCTACTTTGGTGCCCCCAAACTCACACAGGCCCTGTTAGAAAGCAATCCAGCTGGTGGGAGGTGTGGGGGGGGGGATGACCCCTGAAAGCCAACGAATATAACACAGGCCTTCAAGCTGTTGTGCACAAGGCCAAGTGGTTCTCGGAGCCAAAACCCCGCCTCCCTCTTCACTTTGCCTTGGCTGAGTTGATTGGCCCAGAAAGGCCAGCCAGGGTCTCGCCAGCACTGCAGACCAGTGTTTTGTTTTGTTTTTTGTTTGTTTGGATTTTTTGCCCCCATTCAGATTCATGCCACAAAATTCTAGGCAGAAACTCAAAGTGATATAGAGAGGGCTATTATTTTTTTCCTTTTCCTTTTTAGTTATTTTATTGTTTATTTATTTTAATGTTGCAGAGACTGATCTGGGAAACAAGTATATTTCAAAAGGAGAAAAGCCATTAGCATGCATAAAAAATAAAGGCAGTAGAATATTGATTGTGGCAATTTAGGAAAGCTGGCACAATGCACCTCTCCCATTCACAGGATATTGAGAGAAAATATAGTCCACGTTGCATATAGAAAATGGAGATAATGTGGCCTCAGGATGCAGACAGTTGCTGAATATGTACAGACGGCCTCTGCAAGGCTCCTGCCTTGGGGCCCATACTGCCAGGGCCACCCAGCAGAAGGGAGTGACACTACCAAGGTCTGGGGCAACTTCTTCACTTATGTCCCGGTCCCAGAGGGCAACTGTTCCCTGCCAGTAATCCGGACACATGTGAAATAAATCCAAAGAGGCTACAGAGGAACTCAGTCCATGTTCTGGTGAGGGAAGTTTTAAGTTCCAATTTTATTTCCCTTTCTTTATTCTATGAACAAAAGCAGATTGGCAAATGGATGATTTCTGAAGTGCTTTAGTGGTTTAGACGAAAGAGTCTGGTTTGAGGCAACATACGCCAAGTGACCTTGTATAAACCATTTGACTTCTTTGGGCCTCAGTTTCCCTTCCTGATCACACTTTAGTGAAAATGATACGGATCCTATTACCTCATTTAATTGTAACAAACCTCTGAATTGATGCTATTATTATTCCTGTTTTACAAAGTAACATTTTCCAAAATCACAAACACGAGGTGAAACCAGGAGCGCAAATCTGTCTGATCTAGGCTCATGTACTTAATCTAGACCACGTACTGCCTTCAGGTTAACATTGCCAAGTTCTTTCTGGTTTTGACCATCTGTGGCATTCCTTTATTCAAATTCATTAGATGTAAATATAAATTCATTCAAAGAAAAAGGGTTGGGACCACCAGAGTCTACTTGCATCCAATTAGTACCCAAGTGTCAGAGGAAACCCCGTACCCAATAGTATGAAGGAGCTATGCCCCATCTCAGTAACCTAGAGTGACAGCTGAAAATCCTAACGCCTTTTCTACAGTTACTGACAAGTCATATCTGGGTTCTGTGCTGGCCAGCTGTCTGGGGATGGAGAAGCAGTGCAGTGGCCTCTAACATAGACACCATTTCTATTGATGGTCCCTCCCTCTACCCTCCCGCAGTGCGATCCATTATCATCTAATGTGCAATGACAACTCTGTGACATGGCTGTTTCAACAGGCCAAGGCTACAGGCCAGTGCAATAGGCCAAGTGCAACAGAGAAAAGCATAATCGCATAAGGGCCAGGTCCTACTCTTGGGGTCAAAATATTAAATGAGAGGAACAGGGCTTAGCAGCATCACATATAACCAAGAGTCAATGTTTCCAAGTTCAGGCCTTGGTACATGTATTAGTTTCCGAGGGCTGTGCTAACACATTATGCTGGCTGCCAAGACAGTGTGACTGAAGCTACATGAACAGAAGTGGATTCCCTGGAAGCAGATGTGTCTCCTTTAATTTGTGTTCATACCACACCTGGAAGATTCTCATCTAGTTTCACCCACACACTGACAAACAGGAAGTTCCACCAGCATGGAGGGAGCTTGGTAATGAAACTATAACCTGGATGAAGATTCAAAGAAACGGAAAATTTCGAGAGGAAAACCCATGGAGGGCAAGAGCATCATCTCCAAAAGCTGAAAGCTCTCCTTCCTCCCCCTGAAAGGATCAAATGTATATTCATATTTGCCTTAGTTTCAGAGTGATGGGGATGGCAGGCAGGTAGAGTTGGGCCCAATTAGAGGAAAAATTCCCCCCAACACTGTCACCCATATGCAGAAAATTCCCCAGCACCAAAGGCCAGAAATACCTAAGCAGAGGCTGGACCATCACTGGGAGGGGAGGCCAAGGAGGTGAGGAGTCAAGAGTCCATGATAATAGGTCAAAGTGCTGTTGTGGTTGAATTGCGTTCTGGAAAAAAAAAAAAAAACTCCCCAGGCCCCCTCACCTGTGACCATGACCTTATGTGGAAACAGGATTTTTGCATATGTAATCAAGTTGGCATCTTACTGAATTGGGGTAGGCCCTATATCCAATGTCTGGTGTCCTTCAAAGAAGAGAGAAATGCGGACACTGGCACACCCAGAGGGAAGGCAGCTGGGTTAAAACAGAGGCAGAAATGCAAGGTATGCAGCCAGAAGACAGTGAATGCCAAGGATTTCAGGCAAGTACCAGAAGCTAGGGAGAGGCAAGGAAAAGAGTCTTCTTCAGAGCCTTCAGAGGGAGCACAGTCCTGTCAGCATCTTGCTGTCAGACTTCTAGCCTCCAGAACTGTGAGAGGGTAAATTTGTTTTAAGTCATCCAATGTGTGATCATGTGTTAGCACAGCCCTAGAAACGAATACATGTACCAAGGCCTGAACCTGGTAACACTCTGTCTTAGGAGTGAAGAGTTGCTTCCCATGTGGGAATTTTGACGAGGCACTAACATTAATTCTTGAATCAGAAGGACTGTTAAGAAACTAGTTTGTTTTTCTTTTTAACTCATTCATACACTTACTAAACATTCATGGAGTCCTTAATACGTGGCAAAAATTCTGTGAGGCCCTGAGGACACAGGGAGAAGGTGACATGATCCCTGCCTTCAAAAAGTTCCCTGTTCACTTTCCACCATACTTTGGCAGATGTCTTCACATCAGTGATTGGGTGCTGTAACAGACTCATTTATAAACACAGAGGTAAGGGAAGGACAAGAATGGTCGTCCGCAACAGTGGGAATCAGGGAAGACTTTCTGCAAAGGTTACATCCGCATTGGATCTTTAAAAAGTCTGCGTTCTCCTGCTGAACAAGACGGAAGCACTTTCTAGATATGATAATTCATGTTCGCAGGCCTTAGCCTAAGTCCCAGGTATGGGCAGACGTAGGGTATAAGGAGGGACAAGAAATTAACTCCAGATCTAAGTAGAAGCATCTCCAATTGTACACAAACTAGTCCCGGAAACCTCACAGGTGCTTGGACAATTTTGAAGAGGTCTCTTCAGTCACTACCCTCATACCCGGTACACCATGTCATTTTCATGTTTCATTTTTGAATGACTAGATCACTTTACTCCCTCCCCAACACTGGCTATATACTCCCCCTTACAGCTTCAATGGCAATATCAAAACTTAAAATACTCACTGATGAAAAGCTAGACAGAAGACACATCAGATGGTTTCCCCCACCCCCAACAGAGTTTTAATCCATTCATGTCTCCTCACTCTGGCATATGGAGAAAGGAGCGGCAGAAATGAAACTAACAGCTGCTTCCCAACAGTGGAAGAGCAAGAGAGGATGTCAGTGTGTCATACTTGACAGCTGTGAGCGTTCTCAGAACATAATTATATAACCTCTTGCGTACAGAGCTTCCCCCCACCCCACCCCGCCCCAGAGCACTCTCACATGTCACTGGGTTTTATTCTTACAGCAACCCAGGGAGCTGGCTGCGTGGATGAGGCCAGGGGGCAGCCCAGGGTTACATGAACTGCAAGTTAGAGGCTGACCCAGATTAGATCTCGGTTCCCGACCTTAGGGCGCCATTGCCTTCACGGTTTTGTGTATTATTCTTTTGAAGCATGTAAACGGGCTCCTGGGATTCTATATGGAGAAAAATGACTCAGAAGGAGCAAATGGAAATTACTCAAATACAGAACAAGGAGTCCACTGGAAGGGCAAAAAGAGCAAATCCTACTTTCCCTCATCTACAAGTAAGAGGCAGGCCATGCACATGAGCCAAATGACCACAGAATCTGGGGGACTTAGGAAATGGGTTGAGAGGAGAGTCTGGTGTGGAGATGTGGGATGCATGTAGCCGTGGTGCTACCTGGGAAGCAGACCTGGCCTGGAGCCCTCTAACTCCCCCCAACCCCACCTGCCATCCAATATATGACTTCTCCATCCAATACAGTACTGGATCCACCCCCTTTAAAAAGCAAGGGCCTGGAAGTGGCCAATAACCAAGGATAACAATGAAATCCACTCATCAGAAACTGAAAACAGAGCCGGTGACCCTTGTGCCCGTGAACTTTCCCAAATATCATTATTTTAAGCTAATTGTTCATCTCCAAGGCTCAGAACTTCTCCCACATGCTTAGGAGGAGGACGCAACTGCAAAAGTTAAATAGATTAAAACTACCATGCACAAGTGTAAGCAGGAATCACACTCCTCCTGAAGGAACCAAAAACACTGCCGGCCTGATCCCTTCAACTTGTGAGAATTAAAAAACAAAAAGAACATCAATTCGACTGCATCTTCTAATTATATCTATCCGATTAAGGGAATTAATGCAAGGAAATACATGAAGATTGCATTCAAATAATCACCTTACCTCCTCCTTTCCCCAAGCCCAATATGTGTGTTTTGGGGATTTCTTCCTGCCTGATCTACAACGTTAAGGACACAGCGTATCTCCACACACATACACATGCACATATGATTCTGCATTGTAATCTTCTTTGCCAGGTGCCCCAGGTTGTAAATAATTCTAAACTAACTTAATTAGCTTGCATTTCCATGAAGACCGTGCCAGCTTTGGAAGCATTGTGGGTGATCGCATGAAACATAAGGATATAAAAAACAATATGTCCTCCCACCAGGTATAAGATAACTCACAGAAAAGAAAGCTCCCATCGCTAGAAGAGGGGAGTTCACTGGTTTCCTAAGAAATTGCTGGGATACCTGCACTATCACGCTCTACTAGCTCTCTCCTGCCTCACACACTTCGAAGGAGACACCAGGTTGCAAATGATCCCTCCTTCCAGAAGAGAAGAAATGTAGAGGACCACCTCCCTTCTCTCTCATCTCCTCGAGTGCGCACGCGCACACGCAGGATGGTGCGAAGCCGTGGGTTGGAGGGAGACAATACGCTCAGACAATACTGACGTAATTAGGTTTTGAAATGAATGACTTTCAAACAGAAATCTGTCAGTGACCCGCCACTTAACAGGAGGAGCACTGGGTGAAGGGAGGAAGAGGCAGCTCAGACAAGCAGCATGTTGTGAGCATCTTATTCACAAAGAAGAAGCTATATAACCTGGCTCACCATGCCCTGAGAGTTCAAGACTCACTGATTTGGTGCAAAAGGAGAAGGTAGCAAAAGATAGTGAGGGCAGGTGTTCTGGCTGGACAGGGCATAGGCTTTTACCTGGGTTGTTGCTTGTTTTCATTTTGTTTTGAAAAGAGTGCTCTGAGAAATTAGATCAGTCAATGCTTCTCTGGGGGCCTGGGGTATTTCATCTGTGAACAGAAGAGGCCCTCTCCCCTGCAATCTAGGTGGATTCTCTGGCAGCCAGATCAACAGAATACCATGGGAGTGATACTTGGCAGATTTTCGGGCCCAGGCCTTAAGAAGCTAGCAGCTTCTGCTTCCTGTCCCTTGAAGCATTGTTCTTGGATCCTTCATCTTCCATATAAAATGTCTGACTTACACTGAGACTGTCCTGCTATGAGAAATGCCACACTAGTCACACAGAACGACTGGAGGTATGTGTGGGGGAGACTAGAAGGAGCGAGGCAGAGAGATGTCTGGCCAGCTCCCAGCTGATGTACAGAAACCATAGAGTTTATAATTATAAGCCATCTCCTTGGTGCTCTGTCTGAATTCCTGATTCACAGAATCATCAAATATAATGTTATTTTAAGCTACTAGGTTTTGGGGGTAGATGTTACATAGCAATCAGTAACTGAGACAGGAGCCTGAAAAGTCCTTCTAGCTCCAACTGATTCTGTGACCTTCATGCATCTCAGTGGCCTCCACTTCTTACCCCATTCTCACTAGGACAGCCGAATTCAGAAGTAGGAAGACTGAGTGCATGCTGGACCTTCCCCAAATCTTCTGCAGCCATCCTCCCCATGGCCCAATAAGATTTTCATTTGGGGAACCACTGCTTCCCCTCCCTCCCTGCCTGTAAAAGAAGAGGATGCACCTCCCATTGCTTGGGGGATAATCTCACCCACTGTGCCCTTTGGCTTGATATCCTTCTGATCACAGAGATTGCTTCAGGGGTGGGTGACTGATTTACTCAGAGCCAGTGAGACACAAAGAGGCTTTTGCCAAGAAGGCTGGAGAAGAGGTAGAGCTTTTGCCATCTGGACTTAAAAGGGAGAAGAGGCAGGCAGAGCAAGAGGGGAGATTTTCTCTGAAAATGGAGTCAATGCAATGGGGAAATGGCAATGGAAAGGAAAGAAACAAGAACTGACTTGGACTGAGGACATCATTTGACTCTCTTCATGCAGCCAGCTATCCTGGACTTCTCAATGATACAGGTTACTAAATTTGTATTTTGCTTGAGCAAGTTTGTGTTGAGTTTTCTGACACTTTGCTGCTGCTGCAATTCCTAACTGCCAGTTAGTGGAGAAGGCTATCACTGGCCTTTGCCTTCTTCCATTCCTAGCCCACCAGTCATCAGTGGAAAAGAAAAAAGTCATCCTAAGGGGGCCTGGCAGGGGGACCTACAGAAAAAGTTTTTAAACACATCATAGCTCCATTTTTCCAGTCTTCAAAATGAAAAGATGGGACTGAGCTGCTGCTAGGAAAGGAAAGATCCTAACATCCTAGAATTCTGTGGCTGCAACGTTTCCATGCTATTCACTGCCACATATACTGGTGAAAAACTGGAGGTAACCGAGCACACTGGTATTAGTGGCTGGCTAAGCAAACTACCATGGAAAGCACAGTGGGAAATAAGGCCAATGTAATGTAAGTTTGGGGACCATGCTAATTACCAAAAATGTGTCCATTAAATAAAACACTATATGATTAAGTAGGCCATCAGGTAGTTGTTAAAATAAACATACTGTATTTAGTAATGAAATAAGAGGAGGAAGAATAACATGGCAGGATTGGGAAGTGAAGGAGACAGACATAGTGAATGAAACAATCCAGAATCTAAAAAGCTGGCTCCAGCTGAGGTCTGATGCTCCAACCATCCTGTCCCCACATCACTAGAACGAACCCCATGCACAACCATCCAGAGTCACTTAGTAGCGGCTGACCCTACCCACACTCTGATCACAGCTGAGATTCTGACTGTGCCAAAGGAGAGTGAAGACCGCCCATTACCCTGATGAGACCTTTGCTCTGCAAACCCCCCTAGCCCCGACAGCCCTCAACCTCAGCTTGCATAAGGGCAGTTCCACAGGAAGGAGCTGCACCTGCTGCCATCAGTGAGCCTCTTCCAGCCTGCACAGGCCAAATCCGCCAACCTGCCACTAACATCATGAATAATAGAGAAGACCCCTGCTCTCTGGGCCGCCACCCACACCACCATCTACAATCGGCTGAACTAAGCTAGGAAAGGGAACTGAGCAGCAGGAAACAAGGCGGCTGCAGCCTTCACCCGATATTAGAGGCAACATGGAGCAATTCCCAGGGGAAAATAAATTGTACAGCAATCGTACTTGGATGGATGATCCTTAACTGGAGCAAGGGCCCGCAATTTATCAGAATGGCTCACTGAAGAAGGCTAATAATCATCATCATGAAATAAATTATACAACCAAATACTGATGATCTCAGTCCAGGACTGCTTAGACACACAGTGATCCCCAAACCATGCATTCAGGGCTGCAACTCATACTCAGTACACAGAGTGAACCTCCCTAAGGTGAGTCAGGAAATCTGGGTCTGAACCGCAACTCCATTCCCCAGTTCAATCTTCCTGGTTAATGACTTCCTCTGACTCTCAGCTTCTCATCCGTAAAACAGGTAAAGAAACTAGAACATTTAAAGCATCGTGAGAACAAGGGGTAAGTGCACCAGATCATCTGGGCATTTCGGTCATGCTACCCTGGTACTTAAAAATGCAAACCCATGCTGAAACAGGTAGGTCCAAAGATAACCACTTGTAGCATGCCTTGTGTAAAGTGAAAATACATCCAAACTGAGAACGGTTGCCTGTGGCTACTGTAACTCTATACTGCTGTCGCTCCAGACAGTGTGACCTGATATCATCTCTATCCTCAGAGCGAAGGTTCAACTGCTTGACCACACACTGCATGGTTATTGCCAGCAACATCTCTTAGTTGTAAGGTGGCAACAAACACATTTGCTCTGCCAAGTTGAGAGGTTATTATAAGGCCATGGATGGAGATGATGCAAGTAAAAGTTCCATACTGCAAAGCTTCACCTTACAGGGACCATGAGAATGTTCATGAAGCCAGGGGCTAAGCCAGTCACTTCCACACACAACCCACCTTGCATCTACCCCTCCCCCTTGTGCCAACCATCACCTAGTGTGAAAAGTTGCCAATATTTGCAGATTGAAGGTATCAGGTATCCAAACATATTGGAAAAGGAAAGATACTAACATGTTAAAAGTGATCATTATCTACAGGTTGATAGTACCTACCAAATATGGATCACTCATGTCAAAAGGACTCGACTATTGTAAAGGACACATTTCACTTTTTTCAACAAACCTTTCTTGAGCATGCACTGTTTGCCAGGCACTGAGCAGATGCTGGGAAGATGGTAGGAAACAAGAACAATGTAGAATCTGTCCTCTTGAGGACTATCTCCTTTGGAGAAGGACTGACATTTTATAAGTGTTAGTAAGGACAGGTACACAGGGGAGGAGAATGGAAAAACCTAGCCTCATGTATGCACTTGGGGAAAGACTTGAAGAATAGGGAGGGGGAGAGGTCAGATCTGCAGTCCAGAGTGAAGTGAGTCAAGCTGAAGGATCTCAAAGGAATCCAGAGTAGAAAGAGCAAATAGGACATAGGAAGAAGATGAGGCTCAGGAGGTGGGCAGAGACCAGGTGGTCCTTACAGACAGGTTAACAGGGATGACTGGATCTGATGCTAATAGGAGCCATGGGAAAGCCTCAAGCAGGAGTGACAGAAGGGGGACAAAAGTTTGTGGGGAAAGCAATTAAGCAGACTCTAGTTTCAATAACTAGAGATCCCTGTGGGTCCTAAACAGAGATATTATAGGATGCTGAGGTATAAAGAAAAATGATCAAACGCTGTGATAGATTAAGGCAGGGCTGACTGAATCTTGAAACATTTCCTAGACATTTCACTTTTTTTTTTTAATAAGCATTATCTAGGTTTGTCTCTCATAAAACTGAGGTATGGAAATAATTCTTGCCTAGCTTCTTGACTATTTAGATTTAGATAAAGGAAAAAATTTACTCATTTATTAATTAATAAATGAGTAAAGCTCCAAAAAGGACTTGAAGTAGTTTACACTGCAAGGTAAAGAGATACAAACAAACCAAAAGGTTTCCTAAGGTAAAGGGAACGTCATCGTTGGCCTTTGCCATTATCCCGGGGCGGTGGGGGGGGGGGGGGCTCAGGATCACAAGGGGCAAAACTATGACTTTATGGCTGAACATTTCCATACTGACAAAGAATCATGGGTAAGGGGATGGCTGAAATTAAGAAGCAGAACCAGTTTTCAGGTTTTCTCTGGGCTCATCTCTGGACAAACCTCTCTGCCTCCATCAGGAGAGCAAAATAGAACAAAGCAATGGAAAAATCAATAACTTGATAGCAGTAAAGACCTGACACTATGTCTTTGAAAATAGAACCCACAGCCAAGGTTTCATTCAAAGACACACACACACACACACACACACACACACACACACACACACACAGTTACAGTCATTAAAGATGCCACTGAATCCGGCCCTCTATTCTCTTTTCTCTTATGAGGCTCAGCATAAGTGGTTCATTAGCTCCCTAAAGCCAACAGTTCCCCACGTTGGTAATGCTCAGCAAAGCACCCAACATGAAATTCACAGCTTTAGAAGACACACAAACCTAGTGAGCATGCCCCCCTACCCCTTGTCCTATACATCCACCAGCAGGGGAAGTGCTTATGTGCTTCAATCCCTACCCTCTTCAAAAGGAGACCCTTCCCCCAGCTCCATCTGTCTCCCTGAACGTTAGCAATGGAAAGGACACTGTACTCACAATTACTACTGGTACGATCACATTAGAGCTGACTAATGTTACAGTACTCAAGTGTATAGCTTTGGACAGTACAGGGAGAATTTCTAGAATGACAGTACTTGACACCCAGAAACGGTCCCTGGTTACTTCCCAAATTCATCACGTCACAGCACACAAAAGAGTGCTGATATTTGTATGATGCCAGGATGAGAGGGAAGAGGCTTCCAGGGCCTTAAGTAACCAGTCTCAGGAGGCCTCCCTGCTCATTCCTCTCCCCGACTATATAACCCAACCACTGCCCCAAACTGAAAAGCTCTGTCTGAAAAAAAAACAAAGTTTAACCCAGTCTTCCCATCTCCTCCATTCAGCCAATTTCATAGCTAGAGAATCCACATGGCCTCCTTCGTGCCTCTTCCCTGTGACCCCACCTCTGCCACTTGGACCCGCTGTCCTGATCTGTGAGGCAGAACACCACCCTCCCCCTGCCACCCCCTGCCCAGTACATTACCTCCCTTCTCTTCAGCACTGAGCACAACACCTAGCTAACACACTTGAAGGTACCTTTAAAATGTCTCCTCCTTTGACCCTTTTAGGTGAATAGGTGTTTTATAGTTGCTAGCACTGGGGAACCACACCATCCTGGTGTAAATGTCCCTATATGAAACCCACCCTAATTTGGGTGTGCTTCCAATTTCCTCCTGAGACACTAACTGATACAATGGTAAAAAACAAAAACAAAAACAAAACCAAGCAAGTAGTTATATTACATCTACAACATGAAAACATGATGCACTATGTTTATTAAATCCATTGCATATTTTTTCCTATTAAGTCTTATTTGTTATCTGTTAATATGTTACCCACCCAACCATTCCCCTATATGCCACATGTTAGCCAAATGTTAGTGAGGATGGACACTGCTATAACCTCTAATACCATGCATCTAGTCTAGAAGACACTTAGATTGTTTGCCAAATGGATGGAGGAATGGATGGATGGATGGATGGATGGATAGATGGATGGATGAACAAATAAACAATAAGGTAAAATATTTGGCAGAAGAAAAAAGTTAAAAAAATGAATGTAAATTAGAACTACCATATGGATGTTCAGATCATTAAGAACATAAAGCTTGAATTTCATTGTTGTTATTATGAAAAGACTGTGGGTGGATTTTTAATTTTTAATTTTTCATTAAATTTGCTGTGTTTATGCAGCAATAATACTTCAAAAAGAAAATATTTTTGTGTCACTGAAATCTGGAATGGAAAAGGAAGTGTAACAAATATGCATTTATATGTTTTATGAGTACACAAATGGAATACCAAAATAAACTTGTTCAAGAGACAACCAAATGATTAAACATTAAGGCTGACTTCCCCTCTGTATATAGCTATTAAAGAGTAATTAAGACTTTCCACTGTGTTAAGCAACCACTTGCCTAACAAAGTTGCCATAATTGTGCGAAGACTGGGCAGATGGAATCAAATGAGATGTAAATGGGGCATAGTCCCCACGTGGATTTACAGCCCCCATTTTTACTATCAGCAGTTCTTCTCGTGAATGTATCTCTACATGTTTTCCAGAGGCTACTAAACCAACAACAGAGGTGGAAACATGCCTAGAGATATGCTGGAGACTTAGATACTAGACCTGGGTTACTGGTAAGCAGTTGTGTGATCCTAAGCAAGTTTCTCCACCTCTCTGGACTCTACTTTCCTCACGTGTTAACATTATAGTTTTAACATTCTGCACTCACTACCTCCAGGGCTAGGCCACCCGATAGTAAAGGTGCCATCTCAATATCATTTCTTGAATGTTTTTCAGGGTCTGCCAACTCAACATGACCAGTGAAAAGCTATTTCACCCTGAAACGTGTTCCCCTTTGCTTTCTGTACTCTTCTGTGAATGGCTCCACAATAGGTTCTTGTGCCCAAGATAGCAACCTAGCCATTGCCTTAGATTTCTGCTGCTTCTTTACCACCCACATCGACAACACTCATCTGAATAACTGTATCTTGTAATTATTTCTGGAACATGCCCAGTTTTCTCCATAACTGCTGCTCCTATTCCAGTTCAGGCTCCCATCATCTCCTTCCCAGACTATTGCAACGCACTCCTAACTGGTCTGCCTTCATTTGGTCTATCCGATCTATTCCCAACATTGTGTCATGGTGGTCTTCCTGAAGGGAAGTGTGTTTCATTTCCCTGCTTAAAGCCCATCAATAGCAATTGCCTTATGTTGACAATGCCCTGCAATAAGTGAGGTGGGTGCACAAGGCTCTTTATTACCTAGCCTCTGTTTACTCTGCACCCTGGCTTCTCACCATTTCCTCCATTCACTCCACCTGTCAGCCGCACTAAGCTACTTGTGGCTCCTCTGAGGGTCATGTTTTCCTTGGGCTCAGTGGCCTTTGAGTAATTTGCCCTCTGGTTAAAAAACTCTTCCTTTCTCCTTCTTTCTTCCTTCTTGGTCTGGCTTCTTCCTACTGGCCCTTCAGGCTCCAGCTGTCTCCAGAAACTCCCTTAGGGCACAAAACCTGGTTAGGTGCTCTTTCTGTGTGTATTCTCATAGCACCTGATGCTTACTATTGTAACAGTCTGTTTTCTGAGGGAAACCTGAGAACAGTGGCTTGCTCATCATTTATTTCCTGGATCTAGAACACTGTCTGGCCCACAGTAATTCATTTACATTTATGGATGAATACAAGAAAGAGAAAGAGGGAGGAGAGAAGGAAGGAGGGAGTGATGAAAAGCCATCAGTTTTTAAGCAAGTCCAACACCCTGTACTGCAAAGATGTGTGTTAGTTAGGATCCCGAGGATTCCACAAAGAGCTTAGTCACATGCTTTTATTTTCTTAGTTTTCCACCTAAGGAGATGGACTGAATTCCAGAGATTACCATATCTATTATTTTGCACTTAAACTGTATTACCTTCAAATCATTCTAGATGATTCCAAGCTCATCTTTAAAGGAGCACTGGGGCGCCTGGGTGGTGCAGTCGGTTAAGCGTCCTACTTCAGCTCAGGTCACGATCTCGCGGTCCGTGAGTTCGAGCCCCGCGTCAGGCTCTGGGCTGATGGCTCGGAGCCTGGAGCCTGTTTCCGATTCTGTGTCTCCCTCTCTCTCTGCCCCTCCCCCGTTCATGCTGTGTCTCTCTCTGTCCCAAAAATAAATAAACGTTGAAAAAAAAATTTAAAAATAAAATAAAATAAAAATAAAGGAGCACTAGTAACTATCTATGTCATAACTGAAAAAAAAAAAAAAAAACTTGGACAATCATCCTGAGTATTCAGGACCATTTCAAACTGCTTACCTCCACCAGACAAGTCATGTAAGTACTTTCCCAATATCTGTAACTTTGTTCACACCATTCTTTTTTTTTTTAATAAAAAAGTGGATTTATTCACTCTGACCAAATTATTTTTTAAAATATAATTTATTGTCAAATTAGCTGACATACGGTGAATACAGTGTGCTCTTGGCTTCGGGAGTAGATTCCCATGATTCATCACTTACGTACAACACCCAGTGCCTATCCCAACAAGTGCCCTCCTCAATGCCCATCATTCATTTTCCCCTCCCCCCACCCCCCCATCAACTCTCAGTTTGTTCTCTGTATTTAAGAGTCTCTTATAGTTTGCCTCCTTCCCTCTCTGTAACTATTTTTTCCCTTTCCCTTCCCCCATGGTCTTCTGTTAAGTTTCTCACATTCTACATATGAGTGAGAACATAGGATACCTCTTCACACTATTCTTCACTACTCCAAGCTCTGCCCATCTCAAATATAAACTCATCCATGAAGCATCCCTGGCCACCGGTGTCAGTGACACTAAAGGTAGGGTTAATCTTGCTGACCTCCCACAAGGCTTCATATAGATATCTTCCCATGTTCTATGCTATTCATCTGTAATTCCTCAACCATGCATTGTTTATCTGTAGTTACATGCTGTGTGTATGTATATATATGCGTCAAAATGTTATAACATATACATACACACACACATATAAATATATATGCATATATAAAACATTTATCTGTACTCAAATGTTTGCTCCAGTAATCTAGTTCAAACTCCTAACCAACACATCTTTATTAACAAGAATAGGTAACAAGTGAGTGATACCAGGCTACTCAGATGGGGGGGCTTGGGGGTCCGGTAAGCTCACATGCAAGTATTCTAGACAGACGCATGTTTTGCACATCTTTCTCTCCAGAAGTTTCCGTGTCTAAATTCAGATTAGTATTTTATTGTCAAAACTTGGAAAGGCCGAAGATACCAGTTGCTGGGAATTTGGGGTTCCCCAGTAAATCATAACCTTCCTCTCACACAAACCTATTGCTGAAAAAGGAAAAAATCACTGGTAGAGAGAGCCTGAGGATAGGGAAAAGACATGGGATAGGGAGGCACCATCCCTAACAAAAGTCCCTTTAAACAGTCCCTCCCCTTCTTCCCACCTCCCAACATCCAAAATTGAGGAGTGAATTAAAGGACTTCGAATGGCTTTTTGACTCCTGGTGTATTACATACTTCTGAGTTCTCTTCCCCCAGGCAAATTCAACAGCATGACTAAGTTATTAAAAAGGTGGACACAGATGAGTGACTTTATAGACCTTTTCCCCCCACAGAGAAAATTGGACAAGAAATAAAAAGCTTAACTTCTTTGATATCAGGGCTTTGCTTATTACCTTCTATAGAATAAAGATTTATTCAGCAGCATCTTCTGGTCTAGCTTGCCCTTTCATAAAAAACTTTTTTTTTTTATAAAAGCTTTCAAAAGCATCCATTAAGTCAAGTGCAGCTTTTGAATTACTGCATTTAAATGAACTATGACTTGCAGACCTTACTGTGAGAATCCCAACTGGGCTCTACAGTCCCAGCTAGCATATACGCTGATCACATGGGGGGCACCTGGTGCTGAAGGGCAGGATCACTGTGCTCCACCCCCACGCCAGGAAAAGGACAGAAAGATGTGCTAAAGAAGCAATGGCCACCTTCTGCAGGCCTTCCTTATCTCCCTAAAACCCACACAGATGCTGGAATGCACACAGCATCTGCTGGCTAAGGCTAGAGGGGCTTAAAGGCAAAATACACTCAGTGTTGGGGATGAGGGGGGAGATCCACAATGACTCACTCAGAGAGGGGAGATGTCAAGGGGCTGCAGAGCACACATGGCTGTCCTCAAGCCTGATTCCACCAGCACAAACAGCCATGAAATGAAGGAGTCCACAGGGACCTTGAGAAGACAGAGGCAGGGTCCATCGGTGCTCTCAGTACTAACCAAAGCAACGTTGCATTTGAGCACATGTAGTGACTGGAAAAAAAAAACCCTTAGGCCTCCAAAAGGCACTCTCTGCTTCCTTCACCTTCCATCACCATATTTCTTCCCAGGAATCAGTGAGATTATAATTTCTGCTGGAATAAAAGAGCGGCTGGAGAGGTTGTGCAAATACGGACCATCCAGAGAGGACACCACCCATCCTGCATCAGGTTGGAAGTGGACAGGGTCAGGGAAAGGGGTATCTATTAGAGGCAGGCAGGCAGGCAGGCAGGCAGGCAAGCAAGCAAGCAAGCAAGCAAGCAATAAATAAATAAATAAATAAATAAATAAATAAATAAATAAAATCTTAACTCTTAGGGAGGAGCTTTCAATGGTTCCAGAGAAATGTCTCCCAAACCAGATAAAACTTCAACTGATTAATATCATGACCAATCAAAATAGATTTTATTGTAGAGAATACCATCAGCAACAAAGTCTTTTAAACTTTCCCTGAAAACCACAGAGAGTCAGCTTTAACACCTACCCACAGCCAAACCCCTTCAAACCCTCTGATGAGGGGCAGAGGAGACTGCGAGCTCTCTTGGAGAAGAGGGATGGATTAGGATCTCCTGAACCCCCTAGGACTCCACCGGCTCCCAGGATGCCATCACAGGAGCAACTCAAGTAGAAGCTTGCCCTGCACCAATGGCTATGGAGCCATTTCATAAACAACAACAAAATCCACTGTGACAGTCTGGAGTTCAAGATGTTTCTTAAGGCTCAACCCTTGTAAAGGGAAGAAGAGGAAGCAGATTGGGCAGAGGAAGAGCTGGAACACCACAGCAATCTGACAGCCTCAGCTTATCAGCAAGACGTTCTGGTATCCAGGGAGCCTTCATGTTCCATACTGTCACATGTCATCAGATGTCACCAGATGCAGATGCCCCAGGAAGGGCATGGCCTAGGGCGAATAACTCTGTGCAGACGCAGCCAAGGAGGACCCTCATGGAGCTGACAGCTAGTACAAGGCTGTCTGCAGACTGCCCTCCCCACAACTGTCAGCAAGCCCTTCCCTCAAAGGGAAGCCGAATGGTGCATCTCTACAGCTAGCACAACCACTGCTTCTGAAGACGTGACCTGTCCTTATGTTTATGATTAAGTAAGAATATTAAAAGCTTAAGTTATATCACTGAAGATACAGTAATATAAGTAAAATACAACCCAAAAGGAAAATCTTTCCATTTGTACTTAAAATAAGTTGAGTATTGTTTTTCAAGTTAAAGAAGAATCCATTGCAAGAAAATGATCCTCTTCACATTTGCTGAAAATTGTAAAGAGACATACACATCATCGAAGTGCAACTATAGATATAGATGTAAATACTTAAGGAGAGGATTGTCTGGAAGGATGTGCCCAAAAATCTTCAGTAAAATTATCTCTGAAGGCCAGGATTTCAGAGGATTTTTTTTTTTTTGCTTTCTTCTTAATGCCTTTAAGTATTAACTAAATTTTCTTGAACAAGCATCTAGCACATCTACCTTTGTAAACAGATACAAAGGTGCAAACACAAAAGAAAAGCATCCTCCCTGGAGGACTCCTATATGCCACCAATAAATCCAGGTGAGAACCACCATTATAGAAGAAGGAACCGAAAACTAAACAAAAGCTTCGGGTCTAGTAGTGACTCATCACAAGAGCACAATTAATATCTGGCTTCTCTGTGCTGAGTTTCCCAGTGTTAGCTGGGAAAGGGGCAGCCAGAGCATCTGTAAGGCTCCTTGCGGGTCCCTGTTTTACAGCTCTGAGACAAATGTAAGCCATGTCCCCTCCCCACACACACACATTATTTTTTTGGAAGGACGAATTAAATTAAATCGGCAAACCCTCCAAATACCTTAAATAAATGTATATATATTTGCTGTAAGAAAATTGTACTGACAGCCATGAAATTTGAGCTGTCAGTTACCAAGCAGCCTCTCTGGCAGGTCCGCACAAACTGGTCTAACCAGGAATAAGCACATCTATACCTGTGGAGACAAACAGAGGGGGTCTCTGGAGAGACCTGGCGGGACAGGCCATTGGGAGCTCTTCATGTCAGACGGCACAATCTTGATTCTGTGAAACGTTATCACTAGAAAGATATAAATGTCACAAGAACAAAAAGAAGTGGCATGGATATTGATCTGCTCTTGTCCCAAAAAGTACTGGCTCTGGTTGTCCTTCTTTGTGACATTTGCATTTTATCCTAGCCTTATAAGCACAGAGACCCAAAAGGGACTGTGAGCCAAAAAAAAAAAAAAATTACCATTGCTTCTCCACAATAAAACTGATTCCTGAAAAGAACTCCCTGCCTCCCTTTTAGGATGTTAACAGAATAGTCTCTGAGCTCCATGAAAGCAAGGACCATCTGACTCATCTGACTCATTCAGTTATGTACCTCTAAGTGCCTACCTACTACTCGGCACAAAACCGACATTCAGTAATTATTAAACAAAACAAAGAAATGAAGGAATGCACACTAACAACAGTGAGGATGTCAGAAAACAATATGCAATTCTTGGAAATAAGGCAAAAGGAAGGCAGTATGTACTTTTGACGCCACACCAGAATATTACCCAACAGGCATGTGTAAGGATTATTTTATTCTCTAGGAGATGCACCTGCGTTTGATTTGCTTATTACCATTGAAATGGGTTCAGACTTTGTGAAGTTATATGCTAACTTGTAGATTTTTTTTCCATTACAGAGCCATATGATTTCTGATAGGTAGAAATGAGAGCCCCAAATGTTGTTTTATTGCCCTGGAGGGCATTAACCAGTTTCATATCTAACCCAACAATCTAATTTCAATATATGTCAGTGCCTATAACTACACAGTTCCTCAAATGCTCTCTGAACCAGCTTTATCGTCCAATTGGCTCCCTCATTCATGAGTTCAATACTACTCTGACATGTACTCATTTTCCATTTATATGAGAGTCATGTTTATAACTTTAAAAAAGTTATACACTGACAAAAGAAATACAAGAGAAAAGATCTAGTTTCTAGCCTCGCATAGATGTAAAACATGTACATAAACATTTATCTTTTAGGTTAGAAAGAGCAGTATAGGGATAGATAAAAAGAGATGCCAAAGTATGGGGGATTACAGAGACTGCTTCTAGCTTAGTTCACAGGTAGGTTTAGTATTTACTGTCAAGGATATAAATTCTTAACCATTCTCTAAAAGAAGAGGGGAAAGGAAGCAATCCATTAGAAGTTATCTTAAAACACTATACAGTAGTTGTATCTCTAGTTAACGTTCAGCAGGGAGAGTCAGTAGCCTGAAATCTCAGTACGAGGGACGCTGTCATAATACTAGGAGAGTCACTCTCTTGAATGCCAGTTCCAGCTACAAAGTCATAGGATTATTAAATAGTTCCCTGACTTGAAAGAGTTAATTCACCTCTACCCAGCTATGTCCACTCTCCATTAGAGGCATCTCATGGCAGGAGACACAGACAGGAAAGTTCCATTTGCTTTAAAAAAAAAAAAAAAAAGTCTGTTCTAGTAATTTCCCAGGCTTGGTCTGTCTGTATGGTTGTCTCTGGGCATCTGAAGACATCTTGTCACAGCAAAGGAGCTAGCTAAGAGTCAAAGCCACTTTGACTCATAGGCACACGGGTTCACACACATGAAAAGCTAGGCCCAAAGTCCTTGATATCAGAATATATCTGATATACCAAACGAGACATTCCCTTACCTTTCGAAGGCAGTGTCCAGTGTCTATGCAGTGATGTTAACATGGAATTGTACTGCATTTCCACAGCTGCTGCTTGTTTATGTTTTAAACCAATCATCCCCCTAACTTCTCCACCATTCAGACACAGTAAGTCATGCTGCAAGTTTGCACTAACACTCTCTCCCCATGAACTATCTGCGACTGAGAAAAAGTGAACCAGCCACAGTGCAAGGAGGTGGAGGGTAGTAGAGGTACACAGATAGGTTTCAAAGCCAACAATTGTTCTGTCCTGACCAAAATCAAACAGAAATTCTGAGGTTACTTTGAGACTCTCTCGCCACATGTGTCTATGTGTATGTGTCCCCCTTCCTATGACTCTGTCTCCTTCGAGGCACTGGCCATAGCTCCCTACACAGGAGAGGCATTCCATAAATGCCTGAGGAATACCTGAATGAGAGGACAAATCCATGAATCACTTAGAGAAATGGACAGAGTATCATTCCTACTCTAATAGGTAAGACCTGATACGAAATGATTTAGTGTCATGCAAGAGCCAGGAAGCAATTCTTCTGCTACAGCTGGCACGATTCAGACCCTTAAAAGATAATTATATATGTTTCTAGAAGATTAGAGATATTTGAGAGTTGAGATAAGAGCAATAAATATGATTAAGGGAACAAAAATCGGTTCTGTGAGGGAAATAAAATCACAGTAGCAAGGGTTACATTAGACTAGAAACAGACCTCCGGGCTGTCTTCAGGTACTGGATGTGACTATAGTTGTAGTCGTGATTTAATTACTAACAATAAAACATCCACAACTAAGGGATCTTGATGCTAGACCACCTGCAGAAATAACACATTATTTAAGCTCTTGGCATGACATATTCCATCATTCTTGTCAACGGGGCTTAATTAACATGTCTGCTTCCCACCCCCAGCACACTTACTTTGGTGGAAAAGCCCAAATCTTCCTCATTGCTGGAAAGAACATCCAGGGTGAATGGTTTCCGTTCCACACTCATGAATAAATATCAAATGTGTGCCCTTTATCATACCCTCTAGGCACGATTATCCTAATGAGACCACTAATCAGTCGGCTCCATCTGCACAACAGGAAAACCCGGATGTGAGGAAGGAGAAGGTGATTCAACCCAACAGTCCCCCAAGGAGCCCCTTTCTCAGTGCTCTTTGAAACCATCACCTGTCTCCCAGGACTCCGAGCCAAGCCGTACTATCCAGAGACAGGACAGCAACAGAGGGAAGTGAGGGCGAAGTGCAGGCTCTGTGACCAGGAGACGCTTTCAAGGTCACACAGCCACAGCGGAGCTCCTACGTTGCCACCTCAAATCTTCCTGGGAAGCAACCGAGCTATCCATTCCGATCAAATTAAAAAAAGGCTTTGGCCTACTGTTGAAACTCTTTGGTACTTCACCAGAATCCACCCAGGTAAAAAGGATGGGGCACAGAAGACTGCTTGGAAGTTGAACACCACCATAACACTTCACAAGTGGCTCTTCCTAGGTCTTGGTTTTTGGGGTTTTTTTTTGGTTTTTTAGTTTTTTTACACCTTTAATGCTACCAAGAGGGCCACCAGTTAAATCACTTTCATAGTTTTTGTGCCCAATATCAATTTTTTTGTTGTTGTTCTTCAGCATAAAATTTCTGGGATGAGCTGCAAGTGTCAAGAGAATACGCCTAGTAACCTTTTTGAGTAACTTGAGTCTGAAAAATATTTGCACATAAACTGACCAGGTTTTATTTTTTTTTTTAATTTTTTTTCAACGTTTATATTTTATTTTTGGGACAGAGAGAGACAGAGCATGAACGGGGGAGGGGCAGAGAGAGAGGGAGACACAGAATCGGAAACAGGCTCCAGGCTCCGAGCCATCAGCCCAGAGCCTGACGCGGGGCTCGAACTCACCGAGCACGAGATCGTGACCTGGCTGAAGACGGATGCTTAACCGACTGCGCCACCCAGGCGCCCCTAAACTGACCAGGTTTTAAAAAGTCTTTCTCCTGCAGCGTGTCCAAACATACATGACAGAACTAACACCGTGAATACCCATCAGGCAGCTGTAGCAAATCTTGACATTTCACCACACTTCCTTCAGAATTTGGGGTAATAAAAAACTACAGAAACAGTCATTCCATGCCACTTTCCTGTCACTGAGAGAGGGGACTGTTATCCTAAAATGTGCAGCTATCATTCTGAAGCATGTTGTCATACTCTTACCACGTGTGTAATCATAAACAATTTGTAGTATTTTTTGTTGTCCAACATTAAATACATGGTGTCAGGCTGTACAAATCATTCTGCAACCTGCTCTTCTGAACTGGTTTTGAGATTTAGCCCCCCAGGAAATAGGGCTCTAGCTTATTCATTCTAATTGCTATATGGTATTCCAATTTTACTCGATTTTCATCGCAGTCTTGTGCCTGAAATGATAAAAGAGTAACTATTTTGCCCAATTCTAAGAAGCAATAAGTGAGTCAGACTTCGTTCTTCTAATCAAAAGTCCATGCTCTTTTTACCGTAAAACTCTTGATTTCTGAAAATAGAAGAATATTGGAAATTACAAAACCTTCAGGCGAAATCCTGCCAGGCTCCCGGGTGGGAAAGGAGAAAAACCTCCAGTCACCCTGCCTCTAGATTCTTCACTGAACAAACAAGGCCACCAGCTTCACGGAGAGAAGACGTTGAGCTGAATGCCTTAATTTGGTATCTGAACACTGATCGGGTATTTGACGTTAAGAAATTAACGTAACTTTTTTTGGCGTGAGATAGTACTGTGGTTACGTTAACAAGGAAAAAGATGCTGTTTAATGTTTATAGACCTTCAGTTTTGCAAGATGAAGAGAGTTCTCGAGCTTGGTTGCACAAAAATGTGAATGTACTTAACACCATTTAAGGGTGTACTTCAGAATCTTAAGATGGTATGTTTCATGTTGTGTATATTTTACCACAAATTTTAAAAAGGGAAAAAGAAATGTTTGGGGATAAATTATATGGCTGTGATTTGTTTTCCAGGGCAGGGTGGGATTGGGTTGAGAAATAAAATTAGTTTGGGTTTAGAGCTGTTAAAGCTGGGTGACAGGTAAATAGGGGTCATTATACTAGTCTCCCTACTTACATATATTGGAGGTTCTCCAAGATAACAAGTCTTAAATGAAGGTTCAGCCCAACCAAAACAAATTTCATTTCACAATTTTATCTCTACTTTGAAGCAGAAATAAAAAGCAGCATATTTTTCAAATGTTAACAGTTCTGAGACCTGCCTTGCCTGTTGCTGTGGTTCTAGAACGGCCAGTGCTTCTAGACCTTGAACCTGCATATAACTTGCCTTGGGATCTTGTTAACATGTGGGTTCTGTTCAGCAGGACTGGGGCAGGGGCTGAAATACTGCATTTCTAACAAGCTCCCAGGTGATGCAGCAGGTCTATGGGTCATACACTGAATAGCAAGGCAATAGAGGACTTACGGAAGCAAGCAAGCATTTGTAAGGGGAGAAGCCAGCTAAGCTTTCTTTAGATTGCTTCTCTGGAGACTAGAAGGGCACCCACCCACACTGCTGTGTTCTGGAGAAAGGTCTCCCGATCCCCTTGCACCACCCCAGCAGCAGGCATCATTATTCATTCAGTGGTGATCACCAAAACAGTGGACAGGACAAAAACTTTTTACTAAGAAAAAAAAAAAGTCTATATATCAAAGTTCAGAAGCCAAGGCAAGATTTGAGAATCATTAACAAAATGTAAGAAGGTTACAAGAGCAAAATATCTTGGAAACTCTAGTAAATTCCATTTGAAAAAGAAATAAAATCTATTTAAGCACAAGCATTCCTAAACAATCACCATATCTTTAAAGAACCAAAAAAAGAGGGTGGGTGATGGGTATTGAGGAGGGCACCTTTTGGGATGAGCACTGGGTGTTGTATGGAAACCAATTTGACAATAAATTTCATATATTGAAAAAAAAAAGAACAAAAAAAATAATTTCTACTCATAAAATATCATGTCCATAAAATACAATTAGTTCCTCTAATGTCTTATGGTCATCAGGTGGACGTGACCAAAGTATTCTGTCCTCAGAGACTGTTCTGTTATCCATTAGACTACACATGCCCAGAGGGCAGGGATTATAATTGAGGATTCCCTCCTTTAGCCAGTATGATATGTGATTAAGCCATTACCATATGATCATACAGTTCCCATTTCTTGAGAGCTTGCTAAGTGCTAAGCAAGCACTAAGCAGTTTATATGAATCACTTCACTTAAAATGCTTTGTCTCCACTCATTGTCTTTTGAAATCTAATTATAGCCTCTAAATCCCTCCCCTCTTTGCAAAAAAATGTTTCCTAAAGTGTTAATTCTCACTTCTCTCAGCGAGGAGTGATATAAAGGAGATGGTACTATGCCCTCTCTACCCTGGGAACTCTAGCTCCAAGCTATCCAAAGTCTAGAGGAACAGCTTGGACCATGCCCCTCTCTTACCATTCACACAGGGCCACAGGGAGCAGCCACCAGGGGGTAGAAGGAAAATGCCCACGCAGTCCTACCTTCCACAGACTGGACTGTATAGTCCAGTGGAAAAATCACCAGGAGAAAAATTAAAACAGAATTTATTTATCTGCTCAACACACACACACACACACACACACACACACACACACACACTCCATTCAGAGCAGGCAGAATACTGACAAAAGGATTAAGGAGGTCTCCTTTAAGATGGTTTTCAGGCTGGGCCTTAAAATACTGACGCTTATAATACATCAAGAAGGAAAAATACAAACTAAGGCACTGAGGCATGTGAGAACCGAAACCAATGAGTCGCTTGGAATGGCTGGAATGCAGACTATTGAAGCTTCCTGGGGAAGAAAATTCAATGAAGTGGTTATTCTGAGATGTTTCTTGGCTCTGAATCTCTAATTTCACACTTCATACTTAATTTTTACTCTTTTTAAAAGTCTCATTGTACTGGGACGCCTGGGTGCCTCAGTCAGTTATGCATCAGACTCTTGATTTCAGCTCAGGTCATGATCTCACGGTTCGTGGGATCAAGTCCCGTGTCGGGCTCTGTGCTGACAGGGCGGAGCCTGCTTGGGATTCTCTCTCTCCCCTCTTTCTGACCCTCCCCACCCCCGTGTGCATGCCCTCCATCTCTAAATGAATAAACTTAAAAAAGTAATAAATAAAAACCAAAAAAAACAAATAAATATCTCTTTGTGCCTAGTCCCAGAAACTTCCGTGAGACTGCAGCCTGTAGGGAAACTACAAGACACCTGCCCAGGCCAGGCCCTGCCTGCCCAAGCCCTAGAGTATATCACAGGATGACAAAGAAACATGGCTAAAAACAGTTTCTAGAGGCTTGTTCCAGGGAGGCGCAAGCCCAAGCCAAATTGTTACCCCTCCAAAAGGAATAGAGGAACGAAAAAAACCCTATATACCCAAAGGACCAAAACTTGAAAAGTGTTCCGTGGATTATTTGCAAAATGTACAACATGACAGTAAAACATTATAGTAAAAGTTTTCACACCCACACTCTACCATTCCTAAAATTAAATCCAGTCCTATAGAAAGACTTCAGATCCTAAACACCTACATCCAGAGAGCCGGCCCTCAGTTTAATAAAAGAAAATAATAAAAATTCTGCTCAGTCAATAAGAAACCCAAATAATCCAAAATTTGACGTCAGAAATGTCTTTTCTGTGAAGGGTGGATTTTAAGAAATAAGAAATATCTAATGCGATTTCTGAAACTACAGCTCATCAGAAAAACAATTCTTTTCACTTTTCTTTATTCCCTGAGGACACAAAAACAAGAGCAACTTTTTCTTGACATAGTTTGGTGCTTCTGGAAAAACACGTCCTTGGAATAAGTAACCGAAGCATGTTCCTGCCTTTGTCACAGGAGATGTATCCTCATACCTCTAACCTCATATCCTCATACCACATACCCCCAAATATGTAAAAGTGACTTGTTAATGGCAAAGTAATGTGCAAACAAGCAGGAATCTCATGGTTGTGTAGTTTATTTTCACAGATCACAGTCGTCAGGGGAAATTCCCATCAGAAATAAAAGAATGAAGATTTTTTTTCCTAATGTTTTCAACTCTCTAGACTTGGAGAGATCATGATTTGAATGAACCTTGAACATTCAAGACACCAAAGAAACAAAAAGCTGGCACTTGTCCTTTAAAGAAAGCCAGGGTTTTAGAGGGTGGCGGAGTTGGCTTTTAATGCCTGATGGCGCAGGATGACAAAAAGTAAACCTGAGCCTATTGCATGATGGTTTTCCAGGTACTGAAAATGTCTGACATGGTCTGGTTTGTGAGCAATGATTACAGAAAAAAACCTTATCTATAAAGTTAACAGTTGGCATGTCATGCCTCTTCCTGACCGCACAGGTACAAACTCATAAATTCTGAAAGCCACGAAGCCAAGTGATTGTGCTATCTTGCGAAAACCTTTGAAACACGTGAATTTCAGCAAAAATGATATATAGTGTGAGGATAGGTCATGAAGTCATAATGGCCACCCTTGTGTCATCCGTAGCAGGTGGTTACTGATATAGGATGCACATGCCTCTCAGAAGTCCCTAAATATCACATCCAGGCAGAGCAGTGGAGAGAAAGCAGAAAGGCAATTTTAAAGTATTAGTAAAAATTCAAAGATTGTCTTGAGAGGAGGAAAATGACAGTGACATGCTCAAAGTTCTTATATTTTTAGAGATAATTTTCATCATTTTTCTTCACAGCTTATCTCAAAAAACAAGACCACCGCTCAGCAGAAGACGAAACCAGAGATCTACTTAGAATACAAAACACACATCATCTCTTCCAATTTGCCTAAAGTTCTTCTGGAAGCTTCCTGCTCCAATTAATTTGGTGCACCCTTTTATCTCAAATAAGTAAGTAGATCCTGCGCTGTGATATTCCTAAACTAGCTCACTCTCCAACAAAGGCAGCTCAGTTTTGGCCGCAATAAATATCCATCTCCTGCCCACCACACACCCACACTGGGAGATACCAGCACCAGGTGGACACCCCACAGCCAGCACTTATCACAAACCATTCCTGTCTCTCTAGACTTCCACTTCCTTTCCATGACAATGAGGGTCACTATTTTTCTTTGGTACCAAGTCCATGTCAGGTATCGTGCTAAGAATGTTTTATACTTGGGGCACCTGGGTGCTCAGTCGGTTGAGTGTCCGACTTTGGCTCAGGTCATGATATCGCAGTTCATGAGTTCAAGTCCTGCATCAAGCTCTCTGCTGTCAGTGTGGAGACCACTTCGGATCCTCTGTCCCCTCCTCTCTGCACCTCCCCCGCTCACTCTCTCTCTCTCTCTCTCTCTCTCTCTCTCTCTCAAAAATAAATAAAAAACAGTTAAAACATAAAATGGTTAATTTAAAAAAAGAATGCTTTTTACTGAATTTAAACCTCAAAAACAGCCAATGAATTGCCATGAGAATCAAGGAAGTTAAGACTCATGCCAACAGTTAGATAGGAAAAGGCAACCCAGGGAGATTAAGACCAAGGCCTCTCCAACTCCAGTGTCCTTGCTCTTTCCACATCTTTATATAAAGAAAGTGATGAGCCTGATGACTGCAAAGGGCCCTTCCAGATCTGACATATTATTTCCAATAGTTTAATCCCAAGGTCCAGAATTCCATGTGTCTGAACTCACCTAGCCCCTGACTAATCATCTGCCTGTGGCATGCTCTGGATGAGACAGGCCAGGGATGAGAGCAACAGACCAGCTCTGGCCCTTGTAGGAGTTTGCTTCTGTCCATCCAGCACCTCACACACAGCCTGGGGCTCTGCGGCCTCTGTCACCTGCCTGTCGGCACACCTACCAGCTCTCCATTGCCTTCATCCAAGAACACAGATCACCCCCCAGGCTGTGTCCAGGAGAAAGTTTTAGAAAACAGTCTAAACTAAAAACTGCAAGCTAATATATGACACTCTGCTTGATGTTTTATGTGCACTAGCTCAGTAAGTTCTCAAAAATCCCCATGTCTATTTATTTATTCACTTAGCCAGCATAAATATGAGCACCTTCTCTATGGCAGGCACTGTACTAGGTGCTGGGAAATAACATTAGTCACATTTTTATATACCTATGGAAAAGGAGAGGTAAATGCCTGGTCGAGTAAGGTACAAAGTGGCGGAGAGCAAAGATTTAAATGTCTGTCATAAGCTTGAAATGATGATAAGGTGATAATGCTCCCAAAACATCTCCAATAACTTACTGGCTCAATACCCAATAATATATAAAGTGCTTTCACATACATTACCTCATTTAACTCATCAAATCTATGGTTTGTTTTAAAGAAAATACTGTTTTCTCATATTCCCAGATGCTGACTAGGACAATAAAAGTAATTTTATCAAGAGTAGGTCTAAGTATATCTTTTAACTTTTGATGAGTCATAGACCTTCAAGCATAGGGACAGAGCCTTTCTTCCCTTAAATAATAGATTAAGCCTAATGTACCCATCTGCCCAAAAAGTATCATGAGAAATGGTCAGCTCACAAATAGCAAATATTCTATTACCAAACTAAGACTATTTCTAAGCCAGTAACTTTAATTCAATTCAACATACACTTCCTCAATTTCTTCTGTATGCCCAAATGTATTTATTTTTCTATCTTACATAAGGTATACATTCCTAGGTATCGCAGTCTGATAGTTAGGCGGGAGATGGAGAAAGAAGATGGGGTGGGGGTGGGGGATGAAGGTCATTTTCAGTCTAAAGGGAGTGGTTTGGTGCTGGTAGGTGGATAAGCAAATCCTGTCTTGTCACAGTTTTTCATAAGAAATCCCAAATGTAGATTTTTTTTCTATAGTCACCTAAATTTTTATTTATTTATTTTTAAATGTTTATTCATTTTTGAGAGACAGAAAAGACACAGCATTAGCAGGGGAGGGGCAGAGAGAGAGGGACACACAGAATCCAAAGCAGGCTCCAGGCTCTGAGCTGTCAGCACAGAGCCTAACATGGGGCCCAAGCCCACGGACCGCAAGACCATGACCCAAGCCGAAGTTCGGATGCTCAACCGACTATGCCACCCAGGCACCACTATAGTCACCTGAATTTTTAGAGGCTGTCACCTAACTCAATTTCATATTTGTTTTTAATACAATCAGGGTCAACTATGATAGGTCTACCTGCTAAATTCAGGCTGCAGGCAGCTGACATGTAACATCTTGATTAGCAAAACCAGTGTTACAGGAGAGTAAGGAAAGCATCATAAGAGGGATTGTTTCCAGATCAGCAAGAGAAAAGCAAAATGGAGATGCTGTAAGTGGACTGTGAAACCAGAAAGGATGATAGGAGTTTCCCGCCTGCAGAACATTTTCCAGGGCCTCCCTCACAGGGAGTGTGCCACCAAATGAGGTTCTGAATGGGCATTACTTAACATAGCACCTGGCTCCTTAGGATACAGTCAATGCTTTTAGTCCTGCTTTTATTCCTAGTAGCACAGAAATAGCTCAGATGGGGCTGTCGCATGAGCTGTGTTACCTTTGGCAAGCTAACATCTCTGTGCCTCGCTTTCCTCATCTGTACACTGGGCTGGCATAGGCAAGCTTCAATAAATGCCAGCTGTTATTATTGCTATAGAGGTGGTGGAAGCCTTCCCAGAGTCAAATGTGATAAATGAGAAAAGAAAAGCTCCAAAGGCTGTGAAGACAAGCCAAATGTTTAGCAAAGTATTTTTGAACAGTTTAATTTGATTTTAGGCATATTACTTAACCCATCGGCACCTTAATTGCCATAGGGTATAAAAGCACAAAACCACTTCCCTAAGAGAGTTTGGGGGAAAATGTTCTTTGTACGTGCTAATGTGTCCAACAAGCATAACAATTATCAGACCAAATATTAAGTGTAAAACACACGTGTAAGGGTGCCCAGAAGCACATGGGAAAAAGGCACTCTCTTTTTGCTCACACTTCAGGAACTGTGTCATCACCCCCGATTGCTTGGCATTTGTCCATCCATCATCAGCTTCCAAAGTGCTTTCACACCCAACAGGCTCTCTGCTCCTCACACCCACCAGTGATGGAGAGTTCAGATAGCTGTGTCCCTGCTTTCCAGATGAAGACTTAGAAGCAGGGTCTCTGAACCCCTAACCCAAAGCATATGCCCATGTATCACCTTCCCCACCTGCATGCAGTAAGTAGCATGTGACTGCGAGGAAGAAAGGCTTAGAAAAATCTTAATTTAGGAGTCTGCTGAATTCTTTTTAATTTTGAGTCATTACTTATTAATATGACCAGTGTAGGCAGACTGAGGGTTAGTATTACAGCAAATGAAAAGCAGAGAGTAGCTCTCTAATTACCCTAATGTTTCTAATAGCGTTACACAATGGGCATAGAATTATGAACAGAGCGGGGGGTAAAAATTGTATTAGACACCTCTGAACCTCTGAAACTGTATTATTTGGAACCTTGGCAAATGAGCAGGAAGTCTTTAAAAAAGATAAGATGAAGTCTGCATTTGGTGACCTACTTTAATTTGTACAAAAATATTTGGCTGTCACCTTCAGTATAAACTGCCTTCTTGGTGCCTTCCATGGTGCAGCCAGGGTCCACTGAGCTTGTAGCCCTGAGCTTCTGTACCAGTAATAGCAACAGGGGCCAACTCACCAACCTCTGACAGGGGCCACACTTCCCTGGAGTGCAAGGAGTCGCCCTTCAGGGAGCCACAGGAGGGGACCTGGGCTTCCCCGTGAGTCTTGTGATGTGGCGCTATGACCTCCCCAAATGAGAACAGAAACCGCTCTCCATACAGTCCCTGCAAAAATACCTGCCCCCAAACCAACTACCTTGGCAAATCTCCACATCTATCCCAGAAATGTCAAAAGTACAGCTACTCGTTGCAAGTTTCCGGTATCAATGACTTACAGAATCCTAAAATCATAGACTCGGGCAACCCAATTTCCCCATTTATAGTTGGGAAAGGGAGTGCTAGAGAGGGTAAGTGACTTCCTGAAGACAACACAGTAAGCAAGAGAGCAACGTCTCAAATGCCTGTGGTATCACAGGATAATCTTCCACTTCTTGAAACAACTGGGAAGCATCCCTAGCAATTCTTAGACTTGTTGAGGCATGAGTGGCTGCCCCTTCCTCAGAGACCAACCCAGGCTCTTCTGTCCCCCACCGGTTTTCCAGTAGAGCCTTGTCTCCCTAGCTTTATGCGCAGCCCTCTACCTGGCTCCCCCTGAAGATAAGTACATCTCTCATCTCAGAGATCTCTACCTCTCATAACAGCAGAGAGACAATGGGTAATAGAAGCAACAAACCCAAGAACATTTAAAAGCTGCCAGAACCTTACAAACTTGTCCATGGCCCATAATGTTGTCACATTTATTTTCTGAAGAAGTTACTAGAGCTTCCGGTTCTATTCCTGAAAGCGGAGATGAGCCTCCACCCCTTCATTCCTTAAGAAGCCATCTTCCCCTGCCCACCCAGCACCCGGCCCTCCATCTTCCACCTGGGTCGCAGGAGCTAGCATTTTGAGGAATGGTACAACTGTTTCACAGGGCAGTTCTCCTTCAAGGGAAAGACTTCCCTTCCAGCTTTTTCTCACCCAATCACAACACAAAAAGTTAAGAGTAGTAACAAAAGCAAGCATTCATAAGAAATCTCCTCTTTGACCCCTCAGGGAACATTCCCAAGGCCTTTTCAGTCTCTGCAGGATCCTTTTGGGTGTCCAACTCATCATCAACTCCAAGTTCACTCTCCACAACCAGCCAGTCATCAATTCCTGGAGGCTGCGTGATGGGTAGGTGAATGGGGTACCTGCTAGGGCATCTCTGCATGGCCCCCACTTCTCAAGAAACCTGGAGGAGAAGTCTCTTCTTAATACTCTTACGTCTGGTCCAGGGCCCTTCTCCTTCATTTCACCAGCAGATGCCCAACCTCTAGCGCCACCCTGAATTCTTAAAAGTATCAGTGCAATCTTAAACTCCTATGCAGACTTTTGAGTGTGCATGCCACATTCTCTCATACCTGAGCATATACCCCAGTCATCTCCAGGTCAGGTCTCCCCTAAATTATCTCCCTCTCCCTCTCTTTGGGGTAAAAATTGATAGAAATATCAAATTTTAAACCTCAACTTTATTTCACTTACTTTAATCCAGGCAGCCGATCACTGTGGAATGGGGGTGGGAGGGGTGGGAGGAGAGGGCTCTGTTCCCCTCCCAAAGGCCCTGTGAGCTGGGTTTATAGAGTGGCTGGAGTAAGCATCCAGTTTGCCCAATCCTACCCTCTTCAAAACATCTGGAAAACCATTAAAGGCAGAAGAAATCTCTTTAAGTTTCCTGGAAAATCTGCTTTTGTTTATTTACAAAAGCTTTAAAAAAAAAAAATCACTAGGAGCTCCATTCTACCTACCCAAGAGAATGTCGAGCCAAAATGTTTGCACAAAGAATCACAGTACACTTTTATTGAAACAACTTTATGCTAGTTCTCTGTTCACGGTCTGACCCACTAATCTTATTTCAAGGAGGAAAAAAAAGGATTTTCAGAAAAAAAAAAAAAAAAAAAGGACAAGAAGGGCAATTTCATGTACAGGCACACTGTTTTCTGTGCTTCCCTTTATTGCACTTTGCACCTATTACCCTTTTTTTTTTTTTAAACAAATTGAAGGTTTGGGGCCACCCTGTACCAAGCAAGTCTATGGGCACCATGTTTCCAACAGCATCTGCTCACTTCGTGTCTCTGTGTCACATTTTGGTAATTCTTGCAATATTTCAAACCTTTTCTGTATTACTATATTTGTTATGATGACGTGTGATCTGTCACTTCCACTCCCTGAAAGCTCAGATGCGGGTTGGCATTGTTTAGCAAGGAGGTATTTCTAAACTGAGGTATGTGCATTTTTTTTTTTTAGACATACTGCTTAACTGCACACTTAGACTGCAGTATAGCATAAACAGAATTTTCTATGCATTGGGAAAACCAAATAATTCATTTAACTTGCTTTATTACGATACTCACTTTATTACAGTAGTCTAGCCCTGAACCTGCAACATCTCTGAGGTGGGCCTGCATAAAATTAAAAGATAAAACATGTTCTTTGATCCCTGTTTTATTAACAAAGAAACAGGCTCAGAAAGTTTGCCCAGCGTCACACAGCTATCCCATAACAGACTCAGGTTTGCCCGACTCCAAAACACCATTCTTTTCTTTCCACTACACCACCCTGCTTCATGTAATCCCAGAGACTGACACTCCTGTTTATTTCCTCTTTTGTGGCATTGATGCCTACTGTCCCTTGCAGATCCAGAAGGACAAAAGCACTGGATTGTTCCTTTCAAAGGGTGAAATTTAATGCATAACCACACATCTTGCCTACAAGGACGATGTCACTGAAAACCAAATCCTCCATGCTAGCCTGGTATCCTGTTAGCATTTCAGAATATTAGCAGCACCATGGGTGGCCAGTTACTGAGTATCTCAATAGGCAATAATGCAACCACAATTCTTTGATATTTGGAGTTCAACTTTGAGGTGTCTTGGGTGTCACTGCAGGAGCTTGGGTATGGCTTTGGGACCCCCACCCCTCCACAGGAGCAGAGGACGTGGGATAAAAGGAAGAGAAGTGCTCTAGACAGGCCAGGGGTAAAAAAAAATGATTGGAGAGAGAAAGAGGGGAGAACTGAGAGCTCCCTTCTCATATTTCTGAAGTGAACAGCAAGGTGCAATAATAGATGATAAATCCCTCCATGAGACAGAGGCAGAGACAAGGAAAGAGAACATGGGGGACTTAATAACAAACATGCCCCATTATACTACCAGACCAAACAACACTGGGGGGCCCAGGAGATGTTTCTCAAATTGGTAACAGACGACAAAACTGAGGCTCAGATTGCATATCTTGTTCAAGGTCAGCAAGCTAGTCAGTAACAGCAAGGGGACAAGGATCCAGGCTTCCTGACTCCTGGCCCAGGGCCCTTCCTATTCACAAGCTTCTGCAGACACCTGACAGGAGGCCTCCTTCCTTTAGGGGAGAGGTCACCAGGTTTCCAGGTCCCATTTTATGGGCAACTTGCTCTATAACCATAGACATAGGTGAGCACCATGACAAACAGAAGGAAATGTGGCACTTCTTTTTTTTTTTTAAGTTTTTCAATTTTTTTTTTTTTATTTTTGACAGAGAGAGTGACAGAGTGTGAGCAGGGGAGAGGCAGAGAGAGACGGAAACACAGAATCTGAAGCAGGCTCTAGGCTCTGAGCTGTCAGCACAGAGCCCAACACGGGGCTCGAACTTGTGAACCATGAGATCATGACCGGAGCCAAAGTCGGATGCTTAACCCACTAAGCCACCCAGGTGCCCCAGAAGAGTGGCACGTCTAATTTTTTTTTTTTTTTTTAGTAATGTTTATTTGTTTTTGAGAGAGTGAGAGAGAGGGAGAGGCAGAGAGACAGGGATACACAGAATCTGAAGCAGGCTCCAGGCTCTGAGCTGTCAGTACAGAGCCCAACATGGGGCTCGAACTCACAAACCGTGAGATCATGACCTGAGCCAAAGTCGGACGCTCAACCGACTGAGCCACCCAGGAGCCCCGGAAGTGTGGCACTTCTAAAGGAGTCACTTACTGGTCAGTACCAGGTGATTATGGCCATATGGTAAATAAGGCCCAGTCCCTCTAATTTTTCAAGTTGAAAATCTGATTTTGTGAAAAATCTCCCAGCTTTTAAATGTTTGCTCTAAATTTTTAAAAACACTACACTGCTCAAATAAAACATATATACAGAGAAACATAAGCTCCCAGGTAACCAGTTCTAAATCTCATGCAAATGTAAAATAAAGAGCCAGACTAAATGGCTAGTTCCTGAGAGAGCACAGAAGCATGGAGTTATTGGTACTATAAATCCATATGCCCACCAAGCACTTGCTCTAATGCATACACACCAGTATTTTTCAAATACATGTAGATGTTATTACAAAAAAATTCAATGCAATTTCCATGGTTAACTAAATCCACTGTAGCTTTCCATAACTACTCATTTTTCCCCAATCAACTGACAGTAAAAATATAACCACTCCCATTTAAACCTTCATAATCTATGTCACAGGATTAAAAATAAAGACCCTCATGTTTAGAACAGGTTGGAAATGATTGGACTACATAATTTCTAAAGTCCACATGTTTGTAATTCCAAGTCTACATGTTGCAGAGAGGTGGGAGACTGGGGAAGGAAGACAAACCCCCTCACCACACCAAGGTACGTACTCAGAACTCACCACACATGTGGCCATCATCATGAACTTATCATGAACTGTCTACCACCTAACTGCTAGGACAAAGGAAGAATAGCCAACACCACCACCAATATTTATGGAGCACCCCCCCACACACATAATTTATTGAACAATTATAATTCAGGCAAGTGAAAAAAATAACAGATAACCAGAGACGATCATCAAGCTTTTGTGGCAGTGGGAAAAGTCAGACATCAGTCATAAATCATTGCTAGTTCATAACTGACCAGTGCAGCCCAGAAGCCCAGGAAGCTAGGAGGCCAGTTTAAGAGAACTTGGCCAGTTCTGGGCTGGCCTGAAAGGCCTCCCTAAGAAGTGCTGATTTGACTGAGCTGAGATCTTATGGGTAACAGAAGTTCATGAGCTGTGTGGGCATCTGGTGGGAGGGATGGGACATTCCAGCAAAGGGCCTCAGTGGGTGGCGATGTGATATTTCCTAAGAACTGAAAGGTCAATGTGACTGAAACCAAGTCAGTGAAGACGTCTGAGGTTTGAGATGAGGTGAAAGAGGCCATAGGAGACAGGGCACTGAGGCCTTCTAGTTACATTCAGAATGTCTGGGTTTTTCCTTTAAGAGGGAACACAAAGTTGGTACCTCACACAGGGCCTACCTTACAGCAAGCGTACAGGAAATAAACAGTAAAACTGGCAGGGGACGAAGCCAGAGACATGAGCAGCTGGGTCCTCAAAGGCCCTGTGAAATACACTTGAGCAGTGTGAACTCCATGTGAAGAATCATGGGCTGCCCTGGAGGGATTTAGGCATATTGTAAAGATGACTCAGCTTCCAAGAATGGATTCTTCTTGGAATCATTCTTCTCCAGAATGGATTCGAAACATGCAAGATTAGAAACAGAAAACCTAGTGTGCAGATTATTGCAGTAATCCAGGAAACGGATGGTGGTCGCCCCGATTTAGGGTGGCGACAACGGGAATGGACAGAAGGAAGTGAGGGCTTAAAGGAAGAGGCAGAATGGGCAGGCCTCAGTTCCTTTCCAGCTCTGGGATGGGGGGTCGGTGGGGGAAGAGTGGGGAACTCAGGAGGACTCTCAAGCTCCTGTCTTTGGCACTTGGGTCAACAGTGGTGTGGCTGACTGAGGAGAAGCTGGTTTGGAGCACAACTTCACTTTGAACGCTCAGTCTGTGGCACCTCTGGGCCACCCAGGGGGAGCTGTCAAAGAGGCAGTAAAAAGTTCCAGGCTGGGACACTGGCAGTAGCAGAGACAAAAAATTGCACTATGAGACAGATCAAAGAAAGTGAGGGAGGAAGAGACAGAAGTAGTCACCAAGGGTTAAAAAGCATTCAAGTCTGTCCCTTACACATTAAACAGAAAAAGGAGAAAACTAGCAAGAGTATGTTGTCACAGAAGCCATGGGAAGAGAGGTTAGGGGAGAAAGGTCAGCGACGTCAAACTGGAGAAGGAATGACAAATCACAGCAATATGCCCTGCTTTGTTCTGGTTTTTCCTTCAGGACTTTGATCATAATATGTACATTTCTTTTTTCATTGTCCAGCTCCTCCTAAGACTTGTGTCAACAATGTGAAGGGTTGTTCCGCACTGTATTTCTACTGCCTAGCAGAGGGGCTGTTGCTGAGGTCCTTCAAGGTCTCCGTTGAAAAAATAGAGGATGCACACATGAATGTGTAACAAAGAGAACCTGCAGATGAAGGAGGCAGGAATAATCTCTAGGGCCTCAGCCAAAGCAGCCCGCAGACAGAATGGGATCCAAGAGACAGGGACAGGGGTTGGTTGGTCTTGAATGACAAAAATACTGAGTAAAATTGTTTCCCATCAGTCCTCTCTTCCCCAAGAATTAGACATTATAAAACCCTTTCCCAGGGTGCGTCAGTGGCTCAGTCATTAAGCATCTGACTTTGGCTCAGGTCATGATCTCACGGTTCATGAGTTCAAGTTCCACATCAGGTGAGCCCTACTTCTCTCTCTCTCTCCCTCTGCTCCTCCTGGGATTCTCACTCTCTCTGCTCCTAGGTCACTGGCTCCTTCTCTCTCTCAAAACAACAACAACAACAACAACAACAACAAAATCCCTTCCCATGAGTTGCTACATTGTGCAGATGGGTTCACCAATCTGGGATACTTCCACTGACTTCCATTGCCACCGATATTCTACTGTGTGAAAGCCATGAGTAAGTAGGTTGGGAATAGAGCTTCTCTAAGGATTCTAATTCCAATCTCCTGTATCATGAGCACTAGCATCTCAAGAAGTTGTTTCATCCCAATGACTGACCTTGCAGCATGATGACAATGATAAAGACAAGCCAATGCACAAACACCTGCGCTTACAAAGCAGGGAAACTGGGCAGAGTGATTCACTTGAACACTTTTCAAAAACATTCACAACACTGAAGAGGCAGATGCCTTGGGCCACATAAAATCCAATTCAATTTATAAATTTTGATTTCAAACTTTGTCAAGGGTACCTTTGGCATCTGTCTTTCACTGAAAAAAAGATCTGCTCCCCATTCTCCCCACAACGATAGACTACATTAACTATGTCCTAATTAAATGCTCTAAATCTGGAATGAAACCCACTGGGGAGGGGGGGGTGGAAGTGGAAGAGAGAGAGGAAAAAGCCTTCATAAAACTGCCCTAATTTACTTAGTATCAAGGGCCTAGTTGACCTTTATACAGCTTTAAATCAATCACTTAACTGGGACACGCCTTCTTTCTTTCAAAACAGAGAGACTGTGGAGATGATGAGATGTAATACAAAGGACTTTCAATAAACATAAACCACAAGCCTCAAAGGAATGTTTGTCCTGAGTGCTGCCAAGGAAGGCCTAATGATGGAATGACAAGACTCTGGACCAGGAACCAGAAGAACCATATGAGCCACTGGCTTGCAGGGTAACACAATCACCATCTTCTCCACCTTACCCACCACGCTCTTCCTTCCGTCCACCCCTCAGTGTTTGGCACCACCTCACGTCTAGATACCAGCAATTAACACAGAGCCTGGGAAAGCAAGGCTACTTGTGTTTTGGAGAGGTACAAGGAGGGAAGGAGCCGGGTTCCTGGGTTGGAATGGACCCCCCATGGCCAGCTTGTGCAAGTGACTTACCTGCAGTGGTTTCCTTATCAGTAAAGTCGCAACAGGAACAGTACCCTCATCATAAGACTGCTGTGAGGATTAAAGGGGTTAATGATTATAAAGCATTTGGAACAATCTGTGTCCAACAGTGGGGACATATTTCCCAACCACCACCATTTGGGCCTTGAGCAAGTCACTGTCCACCATGGGGTAAAATTTCCCCACCAGGAAAATGCTGGGGTGGGTGAACTGATCTCAGGAAGATCCCCACTGGCTTAACTTGCCTGTAATTCTTTGAATCCTATTACAACTCTAAATCCTCCTAAGGCTCTGAGCCCCCAGTCCAGCAGCAGGGAGGGACAGTAGTTGGTGGCTCTCCTTCAGGTCCCAAGATGGCATCCTCGCCCCTGGAGCTGCACCTCCCCCCAATTATAGGCTGGCCCAGAGTCCTGCGGTCAGTCCACCCAGCTAGCCCCTCCCTTCCTATACATACAGGATGTTCAGAGATGAATGTGTTCACCATGAGGCTCACAGCTGTGGAGACAGCACAGGTGTGAGAAAAGGACACACTTCACAGGAAAGAAACTGGACAGGGAGAGACAAGGAACAATCAAAAGACAAAGGCAAACACGACAGACCAGAAATACACTGTGCCCGTGAGGTTATTTATTTAGCATCCTTCACCTAATAGCAATTAAGAGACCTTCAAATGATACAAGGTGGCTCTGGGGCAAGGGAATACTCTGTGCCTAACTAAAGCACAGCCCTCTCAGTGCCTCACCCTCCCTTCAAACCGAGGCAGACCCTTCCTCAGGAGCAAAGGCTACTGAGTGACCCATCTCAGGGGTAAGCACCTTTCTCAGGAACCAGTCACTTGTTGGACACTTACCTAACCTCCACTCTGCCCAAAAGTAAAATCAGTGTTCAAGATGATTAAGTCTCCTCTCCTTTATGGGCCTCCATTTCCACTTCTGTAAAACGGGGGAGGGAGGAACTCAGGCCAGCTAATTTCTAAGTTTCCTAGCAGCATTAGTTAAAACTGTAATATCCCAACAGTGATTTCCATTTTGCAGGAGGAAAGGGTTTTTTGTTTGTTTGTTTAATGAAATACAAAAGAAGGTTCGTAATGATTTGCTGCTCTCTGCCTGAAGCTAGATTTCTGGGGTTCAAATCCTGACACTACCAGTAACTCTGTGACATTGGGCAAAAATTTAGCCTCTCTGTGCTTTAGAATGCTCATCAGAAAATAAGAATAGGAAGAATAACCTTTCTTCATAGGTTTGTTGTTAGGACTAACTAAGTTAACACACATGAAGTATAAAGTATTTAGAACTGTGCCTGGAACTCGGTAAAAAATTATTTCAGTGTGATTATTATTTTCAAAGTTATACAGTGTTTCCGCTCAAAGGGAAAATTTATTTGGGAGACAGTATACTAGGACTAACACCAACACACACACACACACACACACACACACACACACACACACACACAGCAGGTGGACAGGTCACCTGGGGTCTAGTCAAGATTCTGCCCCCAAACTAGCTGCAGGCTATGGATGAACTACTGCCCTCCTTGGGCCTCAGTTTCCAGAGCAGACAGTGCATGAATTTCTCTGAAAGTATTCAGATCAGAGGTGATACGCTGGCAGCCACAGTGTACCTCCAGTGACCTCCAGTTTTAAACCACATGATGTTCCTTTAATATTTGATTTTAATCTCAATATTTAAAAATCTGGAGATTTCATGTAAAAATCCAGATCCATCACCAGGTGTCTTAAAACTTCCAAAGTCTGATCGGTCCTGGCTCCCCAGCATTGGTTCTTGAAGTATGGACTCTGGACCAGCAGCAGCTGCATCACCTGGAAACTTAGTAGAAATGTCTTTCTCAGGCCGGATCCCAGACCTACTGTGGGAGAAACTCTGGGAGGGGGGCGGGCAATCTGCTTCAGCCAGCTGCAGCACTGCAGCAAGGAATGACAGGCCAGGCAGGCATCTAGGGGCAGCGCCACCCCCCGCCCCTTAGACAAGAAGCTGAGTGTGATCCCATACCCCTGTGCACCACCCTGCACCCCAGCATCCCTGATTCAGAGACCAAGGACCAAGGTCCAAAGGCCCACCAGCCCTGATCTGGAGGGACCACCCTTTCTCACAGGAGGGTCAGGAGTCCCTCAGGCACCGTGCACCGTTAGGGCTGCGTTGTTCCGAATCCGAAACAGAGCCTTTCTGAAAGCAGGCTGTGCACACCAAGGGCACAGCTGAAAGAACAAACTGTTGAGTTCCTTTATTAATCACAACCCAATCCGCACAAGCAGCTGCTATGAGGAACAGCTGTGGCTGCTAACAGGGTGATCTTGAAGCTGCCTAGAAAGTGCTTACAAGTTGAAGACCCATAACAGGCACGTGCAGACCTGCAGTCCGTTGGCTGGGTTCCTCCTCCTGACCCTGCAGGGCCTCCCTGGTGCAGAAATCCTACCCCCTCCACATCCTGAGACACAAGGGGGTGGGGGCAGGGGGATAGGTTTTTAGAATTAGCATAATACAAAGAATCTGGGGTGAGTTGCCAAGGCCTCGAGGTGGATCCCACCTGAACCATTTAATGGCTGTGAATTACTTCTCTCAACCATGGGTTTCATGGGTTTCATGGGTTTCTTCCTACGTTAAAATAGACACACAAAAAACACCTACCTCAGAGGGTTGTTGTGAGCAGTCAAAATGAGATCATGCATATGGAAGTATTTTGTAAACTGTGGAGGACTAGATACATAGAAGGGCTTATTATTAGCCCATGAAAACTGCAGTTTGACCCATAAATCATCTAATATAGGACTCACTGTTTCTAGCCTACGGCTATCAGAGGTGAAATCAGAGAATCTACACAACTACAAAGGGCCTTCTGAGGACCTGTAATCCAACCTTTCTACATTGTCCCCCTCCCCCTAATACCTGAATACGGAAAGCAAGTGCCCAGCCAAAGGGCGGGTCCACCTGGAAAAACCTCTCTACCTGTAGGAAGCTCCCTACACTCCAAGGTGGGCAACCCATTCTTTCCACCTCAGGCCTAATCTGAATAGAGACCAGTCCTCCTTGCAGAGGCCAGATCAGACTTGCTATAATTTAAGCAGCCTTGAAAACTGCTTTCTTTCCAATTTACCCCCACCCAAGGGTCTCTGCACATGCTGTTCTGTTTACCTAGAATACTCCTTTACATAGGCTTGCTTCGGATGGTCAGCTCCTTCTTATCTTTCCATTTCAAATGTCTCTGCTTCACAGAGCTCTACTCTCCGACTCTTCACTCCATCCCACCCAGTTATACCCTCCGTCATAACATACTGTTCCTCTTTAATATCACGCATTCCTCTTAAATATCCCTATTTACTGGCATGCTTAAATCTTGCTGAATCCCCCAAAGAACATCAGTCCCATGGAGGCAGTGACCTCGCTTCTCTTACTCACCACTCTGTGCACTTACATAGTAATTGCACTACAGTAATTAACACTAGGACATGGTAGGCACTCCTGCATATGTTGAATGAATTTATGAATGAACGCTTACACCATTCAATACATCCTGTAGATATTCAAACACTAGTTAGAAGAAACAAAAATCTAAGCAAAACTTATACCACCTCCTATTGCTGACTTAACTTACAAACAGCAACCATGTCTTCTTGTGTTCAGGAAAAAATATTTTAAAAAGACAAATTGAGCAACAGCTCCCAGTGTTAGCTTTGTTCATAGCGACGCTGTACCTAGTTATCTGTCTCTTTATCTTTTGCAGAGGGCATTTATGAAAAGACACTTAAGTGGATAAAAAAACAGCTATTTCCTAGAGACAGAGCCTCACAGAACAGCATAATTACTAATGTCCTTAAAGAGATTACTCAGCTGGTAAGTACTCAGCCAGGTCTGTTGTGAACACTGTCACGGACCCTAAGAACCAGTTGGGCAAGGCCTAACAATCAGACCTGGAGAATGTATACCCATGGGGCATGTACTTACCCATCCCAATCTCAGCAAGCCTCTCTCACTATATATCCTTGGCCCAAGGGGAGAGCAGAAAAGCCCAGAGAAGAATGAAAATGGCTACCCTTGCCCTTGTCTGACTCACCTTTGCCCTTGTCAGACTCACCCCAGAACCCCTAGATGTCTAAAGGTAGGAATGCACACGACCTCTTTGTAGACCATGTGCTATAACAAAAGACACTTGAGATCTGGGTTGAGTCCTGTTCTACAACTTACGCTAGGACCTCCAACTAAGTGATAACACCTTCCAGAGTCTCAGGACCCCAATCTGTAAATGAGGGCTAATACTTCCTACACAACCATTCTCAAAGGACTGTTCAGAGAATAATACTATACCACATCAAATATGAATATGTACTGTAATCTATAAAGCACTGCACTATGGTTAAGTTATTATGGATGGCAAATAATGGCCGTTTATAATAAAGAATTGCTAGAGAGGCGCCTGGGTGGCTCAGTCAGTTAAGCATCCGACATCAGCTCAGGTCATGATCTCACAATTCGTGAGTTCGAGCTCCATGTTCGGGCTCTGTGCTGACAGCTAGAGCCTGGAGCCTGCTTCGGATTCTGTGTCCTGCTCTCTCTCTCTACCCCTCCCCTGCTCATGCTCTGTCTCTGTCTCAAAAATAAATAAACATTAAAAAAAATAAAAAAATAAAGAATTGCTAGATGTTGGCATCCAGACATCTGGAGGTTGACTGATAAGCATAGGAAACACCTTCCTGGGAAAGAGGACTTACACCCCTCTCTGCATTTTGTAAAGCCCCAAAGGCAGGCATACAGGTGTTCCATGACTACCCCAGATGGCTGTGGAAGAACAGTCAGGGTCTACAGGGAAAGGGACATTCCCACAACTCACTGTTTGATGCTTCTGTTCAATAAGCTACAGCCATCAGTTGGGACATTTCTTAAATTGCCCTGCAATCAGTCTTAAGGCTACTATTCTTGGATCTAGAAAAATAGCTTTTCTAGATTTTCTCCTACTAAATAAAAAGATTAGATCAAGATTTCCTTGATTCCAGAAAAGATGATTTAGCATGGCTTTACAGGAGGGAAGATTCAGAGACAACGTCAGAAAGTGTTCACTCCTTGAAGCTTCACACAGAAATCAAATCACTTAACACTCTGCGAGCACCTACTGTGTACCTGACGCCACTGAATGCTGCAAAGATAAATAAGCCTTGGATTCTTTAACCTAACATGGGGAAGAACATGCTGAGGGCTATAAAAGGGGACCAGGTGTTAGGAGAACACAAAGGCAAGGTAAATTGTCTTCTCCTTGGAGACTTTTAGGAAAGCTTCATGAGTCAAGTAGCATTGGAGCTGGAGCTGGAAGAAGACGACAAAGCAGAGGTAAAGTGTCGTTGCTTAGAATCTGAGACTCTTGGGGCACCTGGGTGGCTCAGTCAGTTAAGCATCCAACTCTTGATTTTGGCTCAGGTCCCAATCTCAAGGTTCTTGAGATCAAGCCCCATGTCGGGCTCTGCACTAAGAGCAGAGCCTGCTTGGGATTCTCTCTCTTGATCTCTCTCTCTCTCACTCTCCCCCTCTCCCTCTCTCTTCTTGCCCCTCCCCTGCTTGCATGCATGCTCTCTCTCTATCTCAAAATAAGTAAATAAACTTTAAAAAAAAGGAGCTAAAACTCTTAACTGTCTCTGTGACACAGATTATCTTGACAAGCTGGTGAAACCTATGGGCACCTGCAAAAATATTATATTTAGATGAAAATGATAAAATTACATAGGGCTTTAAAGAAAATCTCTCTCTCTCTCTCCCTGTGTGTATGTATATTTATGTATATATATAATATATATACATATATATATATATTTTTTTTTTTGAGAGAGAGAGAGAGAGAGCAAGAGTGGGGGAGAGGGGTAGAGGGAAAGAGAGGGAGGGAGAGAAAGAGAGAGCACATACAAATGAGGGGCAGAGGAAGAAAGAGAATCCCAAGCAGGCCCCATGCTCAGTGTAGAGCTCAACACTGGAGCTCAATCTTATGACCCTGAGGTCATCAATATCATGACCCAAGCCAAAATCAAGAGCTGGATGCTCAACCGACTGAGCCACCCTGGTGCCCCTATAGAAAATCAATATTAAAGCATAAATATACATTTAAAAAGTAAATCTGTGATAGAGTACATGTGACTTTATTAATGCATTAAATAAAACCTAGCAGCAAGTCTAAGAGACACAATAATTTCAAAGCAGCGATAAACAATTTTTTGAGATATCTGCAAGGATTCTAACATGAAATGAAAATATCTGATTTCCATTAGCAAGAAAGGAAAGAATAGAGGTACTGCTAATACCACTATGATCTATTACCTGCTTTTATAATGGAAGAAAATGCTATATTTCAGTTAGACATTAATAAAAATAAAGATGTAATTTTTTCCATTCAAGTTCACAGACTCTATGTTATTACTTCCATGGACCTAGATTAAGAAATCCTCATAGAGAAAACAGTCTAGGCAAAGGAAGGAAGTGAGAAATATGGGTAGTATTCTGTGACCACACAGAACATGCAAACACAAAGAGAGAAGATGGCGGTGAAAGGCAGGTAAAATCCTCACAAGTCGACAATGTCAAGGTTCAACGTCCCCAATTATTAAATCACAGAATGTGATTTAAGTTCTCAAACAGTATCTCCTGAAATAAAAGATGAATGAAGAAACTAGGAGAACATTTGTCCACAGGTTTTAGTTTAGAACTCCTTTTTCTAAAGTGTGGTCAGGGCACCTGGGTGGCTCAGTTGGTGAAGGGCAGACTCTTGACTTCGGCTCAGGTCATGATCTCATGTTCGTGAGTTCAAGCCCTGCATCGGACTCTGTGCTGATGGCACAGAGCATGCGTAGGATATTCTCTCTCTCTCTCTCTCTGCCCCTCTTCCATTTGCTATCTCTCTCAAAATAAAAAGAAATAATTTTTTTTTAAAGTGTGGTAGATGACAGAATATGGATAAATTTACCCAGAGAAATCATGTATCCGTAAGATATAAGACTGTGTGCATGTAAGCATGAGTGGGTATAAGTGTGTGTATAAACATACATGTCTAGGGAAAAAGTGCATGTCAAAATATTAATAGTGATTCAAATTGAGGAATGATTTTAGTTTATTCTTTGTATATTATATAATTGGAAAAGGGGCAAAAAGAGGTTCCAGAGAGGTTAGGAGACTTACTCAGGGAAACACACATACTACACAGTACAAAACAGAGCCGGTACCAGAATTTAGAAACGTCCTTTGTTTGTCCTGCACAAAAGTTTTCAGATCCAGAAGTGAAGGCACCTGAACACAGGAGATAGCTATAATTATTAGCCCCAGCTTACATACTCAGAAATTGAGGCTCAGAATCTAAGTGACTTGCCCAAAGTCACACAGCAAATAACTGAATGAGTCAGGGCCAGCATCCAGGTCTCCTCCCACTCCTGACCATAGAGTGAGTAGTGTCGTTGTCAAAAGCAAGGGTTTTGCAGCAGCCTGACTCCAGTGAAGTCCCAGCTATGCCACTTCCTTGTTGGTAAACTTGGGAAGCTCCCGAATTTTGCCCTGTAGTTCTTGACATCAGAGGGTTATGGTGGCGATTCAGTGATACAATGATGGAAAGCCCTATCACAACCTCTCGTGCAGAGTGAACACCCTAATCATCTCAATCGCCATGCCTCCCTGCCTCTGTCCCAAGTGGAAGGACTCCATTTACAAGAACTAGCAGGAGATATCCACCATTAGGCTTAGCAGCCTGGGTCTAGCCTCCAGTCAACTGGGATCATGTTCATTGTGCATAGGGGCAGCAGCTCTGGTGGATGGAAAATGAGTGGCATCAGGCCTCACACAGGACAGGATGTCAGAGTGCTGATCAGACAGTTTGGAGATCTCTAGGGATTCTGATTCAATAGGTCTGAAAGGGGACCAGAGATTCCAAATTGTTAAAAAAAAAAAAAAAAAAAAAAAAGCTGCAGGAGAGTCTAAAGAGCTAATATTCAATAACAAGTTCTCAGTTTAACAAGAAAGAATCCAATATTTCTGTGTAAACATAAGGGGTCCAGTCTAATCACAAGCGATGCATTAATCCAATAGGTAGCAGACAGAACAAGGCATCAAGGGAGACTCAGAAATCATCAACAGTTCTAGGGCTCCTCTGTCAAGGATGAAGGTCAGCAGTGCCCAGAACCACAGAGGGAGAACTGAAACCAACCCCAACGAGCAGCAAAGATAAATGGTCGGAGGGCTCTCCCTGACCTAGATGCCTAATACTTTCAGCACCAGAGCAGACTTCAAATACAATCTTGACTGTTACACCAATACAGCACATTAGTGACCAGAACTCTAAGGCACTTACCAAGACTTGGGGGCCCACAAAGCAACAGCAGAATAAACTCCCTCAATAAATACTGCTGGATATATTCATTAGGAGAAAAATGACATTCAAACACTGGAAAGACGGGGCTTCAAAAGGGTCTACTCTGAAGACACAGAAAGTACTTAAAAATATGATAGATCTGGCAGCAACTCAGAAGCACTACACTGTAGGATTCTCAGGTGGCTACAATGTATTTATGGACCTAAAAGGAGACAAGAGCCAGCAAACTACTTAACCACTTTCCTCCAGGTAGTGGGCAAAGGAGAAGAGGGAGGGGTCTCCAAGGGCCCATAGTAATTTCTCAAAGTCTCTACTCACTATGCTATCCCTCAGGACCCTGCATCCTGTTTGGCAAGCAGTATAACAATCAGCAAGTATATGTTAAATGCACAGCCATGATAATATTTATCCTCACAAAGTTTTTGGAAGAAAATAACACAAATTAATGGATTTATGCAAAGTAGTTAGCACCATGGCCAGAGCATGGTATGAACTTAAAAAATGGCAGTGCATGTTAGAATTAATCATGCCTTCTATAGCCAGAACCTATATTCTCCTCGGCTGCCTCTGACTGTGCTCCCTAGTTCTAATACCAACCTGCAGAAATAATTCCAGGTTAAGTTCACTAGATTTTTGAATAATGCCCATGTCTTTAAATAAACAATAAAATAATGTATACATTCCTTTTCAGTTTACAAAGTGACTTCACATTCACACGCAATTCAGAAATGATTCATTACCGTTACCCATATTTAGTAGACAAAAAATCTAAGACCACCCCACTAGCAAAGAGGCAGACTAGAACTACGACCAGAACTACAGATTTTAACATTTTATTATAATGGCCATTATTTTCTCAACCAGAAATTCAAACAAGTGACTTTATTATGGAATAAAATACTTGAACTCAGACTGTCCCAGAAATCAGCTCAGACGCTGCTTGGATCACCCTAACACTATAGCTGAAATCAGAAACAAAATCCTAAAAGAAGAGGTAGCAATTTTTGTAAACAAAGCCTGTACTCTGCACTTAATGCATTTATTCTTAATAGTTTCTCCAGTAGAGAAGAGGAATATGTCTTATTAGAGGCAGGCTGTTGTGAGTTTGAGCATTATCAGTACCATTTATTAGCCATGAGACCCTAGATGCGTCTTAACCCTAGTAAATTTCAATACCCTCATCTGTGTAATGGGAAAGCAATACCTACTCCTACCACTGTGCGAAGTTCCTGGCCCTGAGAAGGCAATCAGTAAATGAGAGCTATTCTAATAACTATGCCATGGTATCTACCATTTGGACTGTAGGGTAAGTGACCGCTCGGCTCCTTCCTGGCTTCTATATGTCCTGCATACCTCCTGTTCTGCATCTGTTCAATGGGGACACAACCAGTCTCCATCCAACCTCACCAGGGAATGAAGATAACAAAAGAGCTGGCAGAGACATTATGCAAATACCAAATATTATTAAAACATTAATGAACTCTGGCAATTTCCCTGAATTTTGATAAATGGTGTTTATTATGCACTGCCAGCCTCTCATACAATCTGGGCTCTCAAATATTAACTAGATAATAACAGCAATCATTCTCCTAAAAGACCAAGGTGTAGAGAAATTAAGAGTGAGTCTAGATGGTTCCAGCCAACATCTGCCTCAAAGGAATCAGAATGTCTGTACAAACACAGAATGTCAGGAAGATCACAGAGACCACAATGACCACCAACAGGCTCAGATCAACCCCAAGGCCTATTAAGAACCCTGCTTTGATAGGACAATGGACTTTCTTGGTGCTGACAGGTCACTGATTATGACAACTACCTACCACCACTATACTCTTCTGCATAAAGTTGCCTCCAAACTAGACAGAACAAAAAGGGCCTGAGAAGGGGGCTAGGGTCCAGACTAACAATCTTATAGACAGAGAGAGGCTGTTCCCCCAGCTGCCTAAAACCAGAAGTAATGTTATCCACAGCTCCACTAAAGGGGCTTGCACCAAATTCCTCTACTGTTTCATTCTGTGTGAGGGGATAATGTTTTTAAACTGCTGACAATCCTCAGGTACAGCCAGCTCAGATAGAAGCAGAACAAAGCCAAGAGGAGTCACCCTCCCCTCCAAAAAAAAAAAAAAACCTACCAGAAATAAGGGCCTGGTGCCACCCCAGTGACACCTTAACAAGCTGAGGGTCATTAAGACACCTCATTTGCATATTCATGAAAGACTCAAGGCTGTGTGGCAAGTGAAACAAAGTGCACAAAAAGAGATTTTGTTTTTTAAGCCAAGCGAAAATCCGCTTTAGAAAAAGTAAATCCACACGGGCACCCTGGCTGTCGCCAAACCTTCACTTGTCTAGAGCAGCCAGCACCTCATTAAAGGAAAGCAAGGAACTCACAAATGAATGCAGCACCACACACAGGCAAGCTCATTTGGCCATCTGCCTTCTAGTGTCCAGAGGGGCAAAAGGCTTAAATGACACTCTCCTGAATTTTCTCTCCTGCAGGTGGAAATAGCAAATTCCCAGGGGGCAAGAAAGCCTTCCCTTGCAAGGTCAACTGGATAAAAAGGAATAGAAGGGAATTTAGCTTACCTGTCAACACAATGCCTCTGGTGACATTAAACACATGTATATATGAAGCACCCCAGAATCATTTACCCTTCACATCTGGGTGAAGGCTTTGCTAAATCAGTGTCTCTGCCATGGGTTAGCAGAGAAGCTCCTAATGAACAGGGTATAGTTAAACTTACCTCTCCCCACACCCACCCATTTTTTTGTTCCATGACTATCCTGAGTGATGGTGACCCAGCACCTTTCTCTAGAAAACAGTCTAGAGCAGGAGACATCGGAATTGATGCGGGGGCTGTAACAACACAATGGCAGACTTCCATTATTTATGTCAAAGAGAAAGGCCATGATTAAGCAGCTGAAATCACTGCCCTGAGCCTTCTCTGCATATCCCCACCCTCCTGACAATCACTGTACTTGTTTTCAGATCTGGAAGCTCACTCCCACCAGGTTAGGGAGTTGTTTAAAAAAGAAAAAAAGGAAAGAAATACATTTAATTCATCTGAACAGTTGAATGGTCAAGTATCTCAATAGGGAGCTTTTCAACCTCCTACACAATTTAGGATCCGCTTGGGCAGCATGGAGCAAAGGGTGAAATCCAGCCCCAAGTTTCCACAGACTTTCTCCAACTTCCCAAAGCGTTACTATTACCAGCCCCCTACACGTTCAATCTGTATTAGCCCCGACTTGGACTTGGGCTCTGGGAGCAAGAAAATGAGGGAAGAAGGTACCCCATGATAGCACCAGCAACGACAGCCAGCCAGCTGACATCCAAGTAAATGGTAGCAGGAAGGCAAAAAGCGCTGTTTTCCTCAAGCCCTTTTTCAATAAAATTTTCCACGACCTGGAAAACTGGCTGAGGACGTATTTGTAGAGGGCACAGAGCCCCGTGTTAGGGCAGCGCCACACTCGAGTCCCAGTTCTGCGAAACGTTAACGGCCAGGCCACGTACTGCATGCCCCCAAGGTTGCACTGGTGAGGCTGCAAGCTACGTGGAAGGAAGCCCCCAACAGCGGACACTCACGCTATGTACCTCAGCAGTAATAATTCGAACGACAGGACACTTGAGGGGGGATTTGCTCTCCAGGTCGGCTTCATGATTCCCCTTTACACACCATCTGACAATCTGTTGAGGGACCTGTTAGGTGCCCGGCTTGAGGGTGGGAGTAGCGGCATTATTCTAACCCCCGAGGTCTCCAGGATTCGAAACTAAGGGCGCCTCTCTGGGCCAGCGCAGGGAAATTACACAAAGAGGAGGGGGCTGGCGCTTCTTGGGGTCCGAGCTCAGAGCCTTGTCATTTACGAGCTGGGAATGAGGAATTCCGACCTCTGCAAGAGCCCTGAAGAAGCACAGGAAATGCTTCCGAGCGCTTCAAAGGGAAGTCGATTTGCAAATCAAAGTTGCAGGAACTCCGGGCGCCCAGCCTACTCGAGCGGGTTACTAGGGAACACCCAACAAGTTTGGTCACCGGGGGCTTGGCATGACAGCGCCGCGCCGCAAGACTAGAGAAGCAACTTGTCGCTCGGGCGCGGAGCCAGAGCCCTGCGCGGTCTCCGCGCCCCAGGCTCTGGCCAGGACCCGAGAGTCGGCGTTCGGAAGGCGCAGGTCCGAACCTCCGGAGCCAAATCCCTTCATCGAAAGGCGCCTCGGGGTCTCACCTGGACCGCGCGGTTTCCAGGGGCTTCCCCCCAACAGGGCGAGGTTTCACCACCAACTCTTCACCTGCCTACGAGCCCCTGGCCGGTGAGAAATTAACAAAAGAGCCAGCGAAAGGGGTTAGAAGGGGAGCCGGCGCAAAGTATACTAAGGAAGGCAGCTCGGCTTGCGGCGAGAAAGAAGGGAAGAGCGGAACAGGGATGGGTTCTACCACAGGCACCCGGCTCCGGGAAGGAAAGCCAGAAGGAGAGAGAGTGCGAGAAAGGGGGAATGGGTTCTCTACCCCTCTTCTCATCACACACACACGCACACACACACACGCACACACCTCCCCCTTTTTCCTGCTTACCCAGCATGGAAAAGATGAAATCCTTGGCTGTGTGAATCTCCAGCGCTCTCTGGTCGTCGTATTCCCGCTGGTCGTGCTTCGTGAATTCTTGGATGAGTTTGTTCAATTCCTCCACCCGAGCTCCCGACCTGAAATCCAGCTCCGGGAACGTTGGCTTGTTGTTACAGCCCAGGGACGCTGCCTTGCTGGCGGTGGGAGCCGCCATCTTCATGCAAAACGCGCCGAGTAGCAGCTCCGCGGCGGCGGCAGCACCCACCCCCGCCCCCCACCCCGCCCCCCCCGGGCCTCCTCCCCTTGCCGGCTCCCTGGCTGCGGCCCCGGCCCGTGGGCGGGCTGGCGGGCGGGCGTCTGGGCGGGCGGTCCCGGCTCCGTGCGCTCCGGGCGTCCGGGCTTCGGCAGCAGCTGACTGCAGCGAGGGTGCGTGTGTGGCCCCGACACCCTTCCCTGCGGCCCCACGCGGGCCCCGATGCTGCAGGTCCCTGCCCTCCCCTGGCCCCGGCTGGCAGAGGCGACAGTGGTCGTACAGCCAACCCGAGCCTCCCCCCGGAGCGAGGAAAGTGAAGTGGAAACAATGTGAAATTCACCAGCTCTGAAATCAACAAGCTGCCGGCTCCGGTGTTACGGTGCCAGCACCAGCGTCCCCATTTAAAGGGACAGCGCACCCAGTGGAAAGAAAAATAAATAAATGACAGAGGTCTGCGCGCCTATGCCACTTGCCAATCTGTACTCAAGCAGACGTGCGAGTTGTGGACTATTATTTCTCTACCTCCACCCCCTTTGGGGGCAGGGCTTGCCAAGCTCATTCAAGGAGGGGGGAGTCTTCCTCTGTCTGATTTTAAGGGCGGTGTTCTGAAGGAGGACATCTCATTGGGAGCATTTCCATCTCAAAATCCCTAATGCCTTTTAGGTGGTGAAGGAAACTGCCTTAAGGAATAAATAAGAAACCAATCTTCTGCCCTTTCTGCACAGATTGAGAAACATGATAGAATTAAACGTATCCAAAAAGTGCCCCCACGTGCCATATAGACACTCCCATTAGCCACTACAGTATCCCTATCTTTGCCCTAGGTAATTAATTTTCCGGGATAACACCTTATTCAACTTAACATATAATGAGTTAATGAGGCACAGTCTGCTCTAATATGAAGATAGAAAAACTAAATGGTTGGTGTGGGTGGGGGAAGGGGGGCAGAATGAATTACCCAAGGTTCCAATGAATGTTGAATGATGAGGTGAGCATTCTCTCAAGGAACGTACACCATTTGAGCACCCACCACTTGCCAGGCAGAGTGCCAGAATCTGGGTGGACAGTGATAAGACAAGGGACCTCTTACAATGGCATTGTAACTTACTTCACAAGGCAGGTTCCATGTAAGTCATAGTCCTTCAGGCAGAATAGAATCTCGCAGAGGTTTTTAGTGTTTATGAGGTTTTTGACTCACTCTAAAGGCCTATTGGTTCTTGGAAACAGGTTGTCTTCCTAATTCTCTACAATCCATCTCCTCTGTTCCACAGTCCCTGATTCAGATAGGAAGGACCCTTTTCATTTTCTTACAAGTGTTCACTGCCAATGATACAAGCTCTTTGTTAGTCTGGGTTCTGTCATACCTTTCCCTGTAAGATAGAGGTGGTAATTCCTATCTCAGAAGTCGTTTTATTTATTTATTTTTTTAAATTTATTTTTGGGACAGAGACAGAGCATGAACGGGGGAGGGGCAGAGAGAGAGGGAGACACAGAATCGGAAACAGGCTCCAGGCTCTGAGCCATCAGCCCAGAGCCCGACGCGGGGCTCGAACTCACGGACCGCTAGATCGTGACCTGGCTGAAGTCGGACGCTTAACCGACTGCGCCACCCAGGCGCCCCTCAGAAGTCGTTTTAATGATTACATGAGATAAAGTCGGACAAGCCCGTAGTGCAATGCCTGACATAATAGGCAATTAATTAAATGTTAGCTGCTATTACTGTTATTATAAACTTAATTCTTTCTCTTCTCCAACCTGTTCTCCATATTGTTGCCACAGTGATATTTATAAAACACAGATCTGGCCACTGACATTTCCCTGGAATTTCCCTCCTCCTTACTCTCTTCCCAACTTTACACCAAAGCCAATTCCATACCTGCATTTTCCTGAAAGCTTTCCCTAACCCTTCCCCCCTCAACCTGGTGGCAAAGTCTCTCTCCTTAGAATCTCCCTCACACCCTTTTGGAAACTTATGTGGCACTGATCAATTTTGGCCTTGCTTTTTCATGGTTGGTGCAAGTTTGAAACAATGAGATTCTTTAGGAGAAGGGCTACTACATGTTAACCATCTTTGTATTTCCCATAGCATTTAGCCCTGTACAAAGGTCCTCAAAGTTTATTGAATCAAGAAATGAGTGAAGAACTTTGGCAAAACCAGTTACTTTATTTTTGCTTTTGGTTTCCTTTTCTTTGAAACAAGCTTTCTCACCCACTCAGTATTAAAGAAGTTACCTGACCAAATAGATGCTGGGTTTTGCGGGTCTGCTATATGGCCCTGACTTCTCATCTGAGAGGGTTATTACCATTACCTGGGCCGTGGTATACACTGTGCAAGTGATTGGAACTCCAACACAAATCGATCTGCTCCCATCTGTCAGTGCTTCTCTCATGATCAATGGTAAGCATCTGTAAGACAGCTGGCTGAGGCACAGTCATTCCATGGATCGGAAAGATCCTAGTTAACCCATGCAAGTAATAACCTCCAACCTACATGATAGCACTTTGAAACAATTCAGGCAAAAAAAAAGTCAAGACACTTTGTCTTTGTTGATTTCCAAAAGCGTAAATAAGGCATTTGCTCTTCTCTTGTTTCTACCTTTTTTGGTGATACTTCTATTCACCGAGAGAAAACAGGTAGTTAGCAGAAATTGCTCTAATTGTGCCTTAGCCCTGGGCCTTGGATGTTTTGGGTGAGTGAGTCAATAAATGGTCTCTCTGTTCTTCTACATTGTCTGTTCTACTTTACATGAGCCAGATCCGTACTCTATGAATCATTGACCTTTAATGAGCCTATATATTTACAGAATGTCCTGAATAGAAAATGAAATATCTTTTATATGCTCTTATAGAACTCTGATAAGGTGGCATAAATATCTCTTGTCGAATTGGCAAAATAAGAAAGAGGATCAGGAACCATAATTTCCTGAATTGGTCTCTTGGGAGGCTTTTTAATCTTTGGACCCTAGTAAACTCATGAGCTCCTCAAGGGCAAATGCTGGGTCTCTCCAGCTTTGTAAACACTGCATTTGATACAGTTCCTGGCCCATGTTATGACCTTAATTAGTATGTTTGAATGAATGAGTGAATGAATGAATTAACAAATTAATATCATTCCTCAAAGTCCAAGAAGTCAACATTTAGGTGGTTTTTGCTACCATTAAACATCTCAGTGTAAACTATCTATGGTTTCCCAACAATCACTTAAGAATTGTTATAAATACAGATATTTCTGCTAGAATTTAATTCAGTACTTCTATTTTCATGCCTTTTCTCCCCCTGTGTAAAAGAAAGGAAGGAAATGGGGGTGGGGGGAATGAAGAGAGAGAGAATAATTATCAAAAGATATTACAGAGTGTCACAGTCCTGTAATAAAAGTGCCCATTTCCAGAATTTTGACAAATGACTTGGGAAAGGTCAATGGAGTCTGCCATCTAAACAAGCACCAAAGAGAGCCATTCCTTTACTTGCTCCCCTAGCATCAAACAGAGCAAAGAAACTCACTGCCTTTCCAAGCTGCTGTCCCACTAGAGGTGAAACTTGCCCCTCTACTTCCCCACTCCCAAATTTTATTAGCTTGTGAAAGAAGCATTCTGAATATTGCTTCTCTGGGGCTGTTTGTTTTTAAATTCAGCTCTAAAGTTCTGTGGCAAACTCTCAGCCATGAATAACTGGGCTGTTCAGAGCATGTATTAAAAATAGCAAGCTCCACATCCACATGATGGATTAACAAAATGTAATTTTAAACAAAGTTGCTCTGGTCTGATGGAGATTTAAATAGCAGCCCAGGCTACAAGATCTGGCCTTCTAGGGTGGTTAGATTGTCAATAAAAGCCTAACAAATAGAATTGGCCCAAGCTTCTTGGATTTGAAAATGGAGGCAGGAAAAAGAAAGACAAGCATCACAGACATGTGGGATGTTGATGGTAGAGAGACAAGGGATAAAATCCCATCTGCCATCTCCATTTCTTTTTGCAGGTAAGACAACTTGGCACAGAAGGGGAAAGCGGAGGTGCCTACGTAGACAGTGCTGTTTCTAGCTCTCAAACTAACTTCAAACTTAGTAAATATTTATTATGTCTCCAGGCCACCAGAAGGGGCATGGAAAAAAATCCCCTGAAATTTGACCAGAATTAATAAAACAAAAAGACTAGCCCTCGGGCAAAATGCACTTATTGCTCTTAAAAGTTAAATCTCAGTAAACCAGGAATTGCTGATGCTTGAAATGGCTTGGCCACTGCTTTTCCCCCACCATCAGGACTAGCTGAGCAGAATTCCCTTGGTATCTCACAAAGACTTTCACAGGCACGCAACCCAGTTGGGGTAATTTTACCTCTGGTGAGACCAGGGCCATGGAAATGTTAGTGAGGTCCCCAGAACAGTCTGGATAAACATTTGACCCAGTCTGTCCTTTCTATCAAGGTGAGCCCCCAAGTGAAGTGCACCCCGTGTGACGCATGCACCTGGTTCAGACAGCCCTGTTCCACCCTTGCCTTCAACCCTGTAACCAGTAGCCCTGAGGGCCTGGGGACTCTAGCTATAAAGAAACTGTAGCAGCGTAAATCTCTGCACCCAAATCTGTCCTTTTATTCTCTCTTGCAGCTCCTGCTGAACTCAGGGGAGCCAGATCTGTACGTGTGGAAAGAAAATGGAGCTAGGAACGGAGATAACAATATCTGATAACAGTTATTAACAATTGTCATTTCTTACAATGATAGAGCGCTTTACAGTTCAACATAGCACTTATCACAAAAATCTGTTTATGGATCCTCACAACCTTCCACTAAAGCAGGTGAGTCAGGACTGTTATTATCATTCCAATTTTAGAGATAAGAAACTTGGGCTCAGAGAGAGGGTGATTTCG